>NC_140228.1:14036663-14206663 GCF_951802725.1 Rutilus rutilus
ATTTCATTGCATTATATAACAAAACATCACACTAACTGGCATCCACAATCAAATAATACTGGAGATTTTCTCAAAGCTGCCTTTTTTTTGCAACGCCATCTGGTCAGCTGATTTTTATTGGATGCATAAGCATCTTTTTGTGAATCATTTTGCTTTAAAAGTGGGTTTGTGCTATATGTATTTCAAATAAATGGTACTTTAATATTTGTTATATAATGCAAAGACAGTCAAAGAATGTAATTTTAGTGTGACATAAATGTTTTGAGCCACTGTATATAAAACACAATATGGCTACAGTAGAAAATAAACATTTTAATTTTCAACTAAAATTTTAATTCAACATAAATTATATTCACTTGCATTGATCTGAAAAACTACCCTTACACTGTGTTGTAATCTGGATCTACACATTGGAGACCCTATGACATGTGTTCTCCGCAGGGTCGCCATGCCACTCAGGATGAGGTGACGGCATGCGCTTATCAGGCGGTGAATGTGGATAACAAATACAATGGAGCCCCAACACAGGTCAGAGTGGTCATGGGAAAAGAGCCCAGGCACTTCCTGGCCATCTTTAAGGGCAGACTCATCATATTTGAGGTGATTGTCCCTTCATTCCTATGGAACATTTAGCTCTAAATTGTACATTATTTTATGATCTGAATTGTTTACCACTTTCAGGAAACCAAATAAAATATTGATTTACTTGCTTACATATTCTGCCATAGGATTTCTTTTAAATGAAATTATTCTTTTGAGTAATCTATGAGTTTACTTTTTCTTACAGTAACAATAATAACCATTATTACTGACATTATCAAACATTTTTACAATATGTAATCCTTAAAAATCGTTATGTGTATTACAAATAATTATTCATTTTTATTTATTTGAATGAGCAAAATGTATTATTAAGCATTTCTTTTTTCAGTGCTCTTGTCCCACTGACGTGTTGATGCTTTCTTAGGGTGGGACAGGCAGACCGGGTGTTGTGAACCCTGACCCTGGTGCCCGACTCTTTCAGGTCAGAGGAACACACGAGATGAACACCAAGGCAACCGAGGTTCCCGCCCGAGCTTCCTCTCTCAACACCAATGATGTCTTTCTGCTCAAAACTCAGACTGTCTTCCTGTGGTTTGGAAAGGTGAGAAAAAATATACAACAAATAAATAAAGAAATATTATAATTATATACATCTATAACTAATAACTTTAAATAAATAAATGTGTAAATAAATTATACACTAAAACTAAAATGTGTGAAATTACGAAGCGATTATACTCCAGGAAAAATGTATTAATTACATTAAATATATATTAATTAATTAATCATAATGAATAGAATTTATATTTTTAAATATATATATATATATATACTGTATATATATACATATACAGTATATATTAATTAGTGCTGTCAAATCGATTAATCACGATTAATCACATCTAACATAAATGTTTGTAAATATATATACTATAATACCTGTATGTGTACACACATATATTATATATTTACATACTTTTATGTTAGACGCAATTAATAGAAATTTATCAATTTGACAGAACTCATTTATATATATATATATATATATATATATATATATACACTGTATATATATACTGTAGATATATATATATATATATATATATATATATATATATATTTATATATGTGTGTGTGTGTGTGTGTGTGTGTGTGTGTGTGTGTGTGTGTGTGTGTGTGTGTGTGTGTGTGTGTGTGTGTGTGTGTGTGTGTGTGTGTGTGTGTGTGTGTGTGTCAGTGTGTCAATACCAAATAAAATTTAAATAAAATATGTAAAATTAAAACAAGCAAAACAGCAATTACACTGCAGCGAAAATGTTAGTTATTAATTATAATACATATATTTAATAATTGTTATATTATGTTATTATAAAAAAAAACTATATTATATTATATATAATATATATATATATATTATATATATATACTATATATATAATTATATTATATACTTTTTTGGTCTGGTTCTCTGATGTCATCATCACTTTCCTCCTGACTGTTCTCCTCACTATCTTCGTTTCTCTCGAACATGGTAGAAGATGATGATGATGTTTTTTTATTATTATTATGTGATTAATGTTAATGACAAACCTCACAACACCCTCCCCCTGTCGGTGATTGGTTGGAACACTATTTGTTTTGGTTTTGAGTGGTTGGTGAAACCAATTGTTTTTGTGTGCAGATCTCAGAGCCTAGGCTGCCTACAGAGACACGGTTTTTTGACAGCATGCTTATGGGGCGGGCAGCTAGCGGATCGTTAGGAAAGATTAGATGAATGTGATAATTTTTTGGGGGGGCCTGAAATCACTGATACAACCTTTAAACTTAGCAGGTAATCCGCAAATCACATGCGTGCCAAACCGTGGGGCCTGATCCGTACGGATCAAGTGCAAACCGTTGCACCCCTAATAATTAATGAACACACATCATCATGATTGCTATCTTACCAGAGATGGAGAAAAATCCTACTCCAGTAAGTAAACGTGTCCCTGTCCCCAAAAATGTTGGTACTCAAAAGCGCTTCCCTCCACGGTTTCTGCTGTGCATCGTTTATTTTTCACAACGCATGAGCACCAGTTATGTGCAACCCTGATTATATGTATAATGTTTGTGTGTGGTTCAGGTAATGGGGACAAAGAGTCCCACCAAACTTGGCAATATCCGACATTTTTGTCCTTGTGAGGACATGTTTTGGTCCCAATGAGGAAAACAGCTTATAAATCATGCTAAGTGATGTTTTTTAAAATGCAGAACGTTTTCTGTGATGGTATGGTTAGGGGATAGAATATACAGTTCAGTACAGTATAAAAACCATTATGTCTATGGAATGCCCCTGTAAAACATTAAAACCAAACGTGTGTGTGTGTGTGTGTGTGTGTGCATCGTTTGTTTGTTTGTTTGTTTGCGTGGTTCAGGTATTCCTATGCTGTGGGGACAAAATGGATATATGCCAGAAATGTTTGAACTGGTGGGGACATATTTTTGGTTCCCATGAGGAAACAGTTTTAAAAAATCATACAATTATTATTTATTTTTTTAAATGTAAAAATGCAGAAAGTTTTCTGTGAGGGTTGTGCTTAGGGATATGGTTAGGGGATAGAATATACAGTTTGTACAGTATAAAAATCATTATGTCTATGGAAATTCTCCATAAAACATGAAAACCCAACGTGTGTGTGTGTGTGTGTGTGTGTGTTTATGTTTCCCACAGGGCTGCAGTGGAGACGAGAGGGAGATGGGGAAAGCCGTAGCTGATTTGCTTTCTGAGCAGGATAAGCAGAATGTGATGGAAGGACAGGAACCAGCTGCTTTCTGGGTGGCTCTGGGAGGGAAAGCTCCATATGCCAGTGACAAGAGGTACAACCAGAAAAAAAAAACATGAGCTCATGCTTTAACTCAACTCAGAGGACAGTTGCTCATTTCCACTGACTTTCTCTGTATCTCCACCAGATTGGAGACAGAAGTGGCACCTCACGATCCTCGTCTGTTTGAATGCTCCAATCAGACGGGCCGATTCCTCATGACAGAAGTGTCTGACTTCTCTCAGGACGACCTTGATGAGGATGATGTCATGCTGTTAGACACCTGGGAGGAGGTGGGTTGCGTGAGGTCATGCTGTCGGCTTCTTTTGCATGCGGCTGCGGTGAAATGACGGTGCGGTTCTGGGTTATGCAAAAGAAACAGAGAAAAATAACATCTAACAACAATTCTGCTGTATGTTTTGAGTATTAAGTTACTCTAACCAAGAGGTTTTCAAACCAGGGAAGAAAGAAAAAGGATATATATATATATTTGAATAACTATATAAGAATATATATTGAAAACTTATATGTCAAAACTCTCTTCTTCTTACTTAGATTTTCCTTTGGATTGGCAACTCAGCCAACCAGTACGAGATTCAGGAGTCCTATAGCAGTGCAGTGGACTATCTTAAAACCCACCCAGCAGGACGGGACGCTGGAACACCGATCACCACTGTTAAACAAGGCTATGAGCCTCCTACCTTCACCGGCTGGTTTAATGCTTGGGATGCTCACAAGTGGAGCGTGAGTCGAGCAGTCTGAAGTTGCCCAACAGGGGGCAGTGATGCACAACATAAAGTCACTAACAAACTAACAGAATCTCTTAATCCACATAATTGTTTGTTGATTCTCACTTAATTATCATCATCAACATGAAAGCAAAACGGACCCTTTTTACTTTCATAAGGCATTTTCCTGGACTTATTGTGCATGACTTTTTATTCAAAGTCGATATTCCAAAATAGGCCTGTCACGATCACGAATTTTCCTAACTATTGTCTTGCAATTAATGATTTACATTGTTTTTTTTTAAATTGGATTTGTATATAATATTATAATAATATAATAATAAACTAGGCCTGTATGATTTACTTTATTATTGTGAAGAAATATATAATATAATATAATATAATATAATATAATATAATATAATATAATATAATATAATATAATATAATATAATATAATTAATATAGTTGTGTATTTGATGGCAAATTTAATAATAAATAATTTAACAAATAATAAATTGTGAGTAAATCGAATAACCACGATCAAACAAATAATTAATAATTGCAACAGGCCTAATTCCAAATAATATTGATCAGCCTCTGACACAACTTTCCTTTTCGTTCACGCAGGCTATTCATTCATATTAACCGATAGCCAATATTATACTTGCCAATTCCTTCTCAAAAATATAGTAATAATAATACAAATAATAATGAAAAAATAATAGTTATTATTATTATTATTAATATTAATATTATCATCATCATCATCATCATATTTAGAGAAGGAATTGGCTATTAAAAATAATTGTATTATTTTATAATTATTATTATTAGAAGTAGTAGGATATTATCACATTCAGGCCACGTTTACTTTTCACAATCCAACATATTCCCAATGGTTAACTTAAAATCAAATTCCGCCTTCTTTCCTCTGGTTGAATATTCAAATATTATGAAAGTAAAATTGGTTACTAGTGTCATTTCATGTTAAGTTGAAATTCTTTTGTCCACCCTAACACCACACAATGAATTAATGTTACAAAGAGAGACACTTTTTCAGTTTCACAGTTCACTCTATATTGTAGGGAGGCCTTTCATATGAGGAGATGAAAAGCAAGCTTGGTGATGTTTCGCAAATCACTGTGGTAAAAAGCTTTCACCTTACTGATCAAATACTTGTTGATGTCAACAGAAGCATTTCAATTGATTCATCTTATTTGATTAAATTGATTATCTAATTACATTTAGATATTGATATGGTCTACACACTTATGTGCAGATCTAAACATATTGACCTCATTTCCTGTAGAATCTCAACAGCACGGACCTGAATAAGAAGACAGGAGGAGGTGCGGGGACGAGCTACAGCGCTCCGGGAGGACCGGGAAATATAAGGTCCCATAACCAGCGGATGTCCTCTTCCATCTCCAATGCGCATGCAGACGGGACAAAGCCTTCTGGGATGCAAAATTCGGAGCTAGCTCAAACACCTAACCAGCTGCGTCAAGGAGAGGACCCTGGAAAACGAGAGGTGGGTGCTGAAACAATTTTTGGTTGGTACGATAAAGTCATACGATTTATCGTGTGGCGGTAACATTTTTTCCTACACTGTCTTTATTTCAGGAATTATTGACTGACGCAGAATTTGAGAATCTTCTCGGCTGTAGCCGTGATAATTTCCAGCGACTGCCTAAATGGCGTCAGAACGACCTTAAAAAGAAAGCAGGACTGTTTTGAGTTGGTTTTACTATAATGAGATAAGTTGCGTCTTAAATGACTCACTGTGCACCTATACACTATGTACTTATGCAATATGTATTCATCCATGAAGTGTATGAATTTTATATGGTTATTTAGTCAATCAACGTCAGAGTCTGATGCCCCCCCCCCCCATTAAAGTTGCAAAAGTTGAGTGCATAAAGTGTCCAACATTCCACTTTGTTTAGTGCATCATCCGGGTATTTAATGTGCACTTTTTCTTTTCAATGTCCTATTTATACTTAAAAAAACGTCATAGAGTAGTGCATAAGCACACAAATTGGGACGCAACTATAAAGTCTGATCTTCAGACAAGATTAACATGCTCCTTGGGTATCTTGGGCTAGAAGACTGTGACCTATGCACTGTAATAGATTTATTTATTCATCAAAGAAATGTTTTGCCACATTAAAAGTGACCATTTAAAGGTATGACCTAATAGAAATGCTTTGTAAATGTCTTGCACACAAATGATACACCACCAAAATGATGGATTCTGATATCATCAGTCACGCACAACATGTCTAAATGCTTTTTAGTACTAATAAAAACAAGACTGTATGGCAAGAAATGTTTTTGAGATGTTTAATTCAGTTTTTAATGAATGTAATGGTTTATCACAGCATTTTAGAGTCAGTAAAGCCATTTCTTTCCTCTTAGGAGGACGTCAGAACAGGACATGAGAAACAGATGTTGTTATGGCTTAATATTACTGATGTAACAACTTTCCTATAACGCACATTAGTTCAAGAACAACATAAAAATAGAAATATTTCTAGAGCAGATAAAAAGCAACAATACCTTACACCAACAACAACAAATACAAAATAAACACCTTAAAAATATAAAAGACACCAATGTAAATGTGTAACTTTTTGAATGTTATACACATGCGTAGTGCAACTCTCCTACTGCTCTGACAACTAGACACACACCTGTTCAGATTCTCATAACCTGATCATGAACATTAGCTGAGCAAGTTTATCAGAAAATAACAGAAAGCATGTATTGGTAATATGGGGTGTAAATGGTTCATTTGTATCCTGAGTTCACATAAAGAACATGTTGTATTAAAACTGAGCATTAGCCATTGTAAGCCACTTGTAAAAAATATTGACCACACAGTAATAAACAAAATTATTACAGTTTAACACATTTCACACAACACTAAACACATGGGTGCTATTGTTAAGATTAAATCTCCTCTTTACGGGTACGTTTAAAAGACAACGATGTACTAAAAATGCTTTGTGTTGTTTTTTTTTGCATACAGGCGACGTTTTCAAAACGATCCGCGAGAACGATTAAAAGCGCTGTATTCTTTCTGCCAGGCCAGTAGTTGGCGATGCCACTTTGTAAAGAAACGCTACGCACCTAGACTGAACTCGTAATGCGCATGACGTCACCGTTTCCACAAATCCGTGTTTTTGTAGTTTACACGGAGACAATAACGATATTGTTTTCAAAAACTCGGATTTTTAAAAGTTTGCGTTTTCCGTTGTCGTGTAGATGAAAATAAAAGGTTTTCCATTTTTTGTTGAAAATGGTGTTGTGTAAATCATAGATATGTATTTTTTTTTTTTTTATGATATAGATATCTATGGTGTAAATGGCACCTAAGATATAATTTTGACTAAGATAAAGTGGCCGTTTATACTACTTTTTATGCGTTAACTTTTTGACTTTCGAAGTGTAAGTGTTTGAAAATGATACTTTTATCGTCTTCGTGTAAACTACAAAAACGCGAATTTGTCATGCACGTGCACATTCCGTGTAGTGTTTCTTTACGAAGTGACATCGCCAACTACTGGCCTGGCATGCATAATACAGCATTTTTGCGGATTCGTGCGAATCATATATGAATCGTCATATCTGTACGTGAAAACGACGGTTTCGTTTTTAGTACATTGCTGTTGTGTAAACGTACCAGAAGACTTCAAGTTGATGTTTGGCCAAAAACACAATTTCATTGATAATTAGATAGAAATAATATACAAACACTGTTGAAATACTCTGTTAATGTAAAAAGGCATCAGTGTAGTATATTTTTATATACATACTTTTTAATATTAAGGTAAAATATATTGTCCAATTACAACTCTTTGACAGTAAACTGTTTTGAATGAGTTTTTTTGATGATAAACAGACTACTGATTCAGACAGGAGCCTGGAACATTTTTACTTTTTAGTAGTCACATCCTAAATCTGCTTTAAACTTTTAACATTTTCTGTAGGGTAAAATCTGTGTAAATTGCCAAAATTGACTTCGATATGGTAAAGTTGAGCTGAAAGCACTACTTTCTTAATGTTAGCCAAAAATAAAAAATATTTAAATAAAATATTACATTTTTAAATGTTTCTAATTCACTTAAAATATATAAAAAATATATAAAATAGACTAAATAACTATTATTATTTAAATTATTGATCATTTATTTTTAAACAATATTTATTCAAGAAAAAAAAAAAGAAAAAAAGGCATGGGGAATGTGTAGAATGTGGAGTGTTATATGATTTGTGCTTAAATATATATATTTTTTGGCTGCAGGTTCAACAAAGGCCTAACAAAGACTTTTTACCCCACCTTCTAAATTGAACTAATTCCACGAAGCACTTTAAGGTACATCTTGGTACTCATATAGTGAGGAGGGCTAATTGGTAAACCGCAAGGCACATCGCACAAGGAAGTCCAAATCTTATCCTAGAAAGTGTTCGATAGGAAAGTTTAGTTGATTTGTCCTTTTCTGTGATCTGCACACTTTGACATTGAGATGACTGAGAGGAACATTGCAGTCTCTTAAGCATCAAGAATCATGATGTGTACAAACAGTCCCGCTGAAGGAATGAGGCTTCCTCTCTTTGTGAGCAGAGGCACATGCCGGTATCCTGAAGACAGAAGATAGGACTTACGGTGAGCAAATTCATAATAACTGCACAACAGAAAGTCATTTCTCACTTATTTTTCACCGGCTCACCATTCTGCATGCTGGTGAAGGGGACAGTGTACAGGCCAACCAAATCATTCTGTTTAGCAACATCATGGTCCTCCACCACAAACCGCACCAAAGCCAGATCAGGCACATGAACAGTGAACTGGAATTTTGTATTCCACATAGGATTGAAACCTGTAACAAAAACACATTTAAGTGACGCTACACAAAAGAAAGTGTTTGCTAAATGCGTAAATGTAAATGCACTGTTGACACTTGCCATTGTCTTCAATGTGATGTGTCTGTTTGATGGCATTGTCATCTGGCACACCGTAGATCTCCACTCTGACGAGAGGGTCCACAATGGACCTCTTATTGTCCTTATTGAGCTTAGGCAGCTGCTGGGCTGAGATGATCTGAACAGACATAAAGAGTGATTGGTCACTGTGTTTGGATTTGTTTCAATAGGATTGCATTTGGTTTAGGAATTAAGGATATATCAGTGTCATATCAGTAAGGGATTAATTCATCAGTGTCAGTCAATATTGGATAATTGGTCATCCTCATTTCCCCCATTTTTACGTTATCTTTGCCATCACCGACACTCACTTAATTATCACTTAATAATTTAATAACACTGTTAAGTATAATCTTATTCTAAATAGCAAAGCTCAAAATGAATATTCATTTTAATATTGTACATTATAATGTTGTGATGCCTAAATTTACTTGTAGCATTTAAAATGATTGTTTTTTTGTGTTAAATGTTTCATTTTTAATATAAAAAAATCTATATATTTATTATTTTTAAAATACATTTGTATAAATATTTGATGTTAAGTATTTCTAAATTAACTAATTTATTAATTATGTATTGTATTAGGCAGATTAATCCCTATTTTTTTTTTTTTTTTTTTTGCAGTGCAGGACAGAAGAATCTCACCATCATATGCAGGGTCTTCTTCTTCAGCCAGGGGCCTACACTGAGTTTCACGGGGTCAAACTGGGAGCCCGGGTCCCTCAGAAACTCTGGCTTCAGTATGTAGCCACACTTGCCATTAGGCAAAAAGCGGGCCTGGTTCAGATCCATCTCTTTACAGGGAGTCTGGAAGTTTAGAGCCACTGTAAACCAATTTTAGGGATAAAAACAGATTAATATTATGAACAGACTTTCTGAATTGCATTAGACTCATATTGTGTCAAATCAAAGTGGGCTTTGCACCTATTTGGCAGCCGGCGTTCCACAGTGGCACCGGATTGTAGTTGGATGAATTGGTTCTGGAGCCGGCTGGGTAGATTCTGCTCAGCTTATCCATGTTGTGATGAATAAATCCCGTAGCTTTAAGACATTAGCCAGAAAATGTGATATTAAAGTACATCTGACAACATCACTCCTATTTTATGCAAAATGTATTTTAGTTTCAGGCCCTATAGAGCGCTGCAGTGATTTATATTTTTGTAAGCCAACCCGGATTTTAGCATCACACTGTTCCCTCCACAAAAACCCAAGAGAGTATTTGGATTATTGCAGAAAATAATCTCTAAGAACAAAAGTTTGATTCTTACATGTTTTTTTTTTTCTTCATGATAATCTTCACAAATGAACTGCAATGAATTTTGAAGCCTAAATAGAATTGCCTGAAGTAAAAGGCTAGACATAGGCTTTAAACAAACCACACAACAGATGAATGACTTCAATATCATGTAAAAGTGGTCGCCCAACAATAAAACTCCATTAATAAAGGGGTACTTCACTGGGCTTTCAAAAAAATGTGGCTCACTATACAGTAGAAAGGCGAAAATGTTTTTAAAACTGGTGCTACCTGACTAGAGAAAACAGAGAAAAAAGGCTGTTGTCTTCCCATTTGTCAAAAACTTCAACATCCACAATGCACTGGGTGTGTTGCCGTCTAAGGCCACTCCTACCAGTCTGCTATGGATACAGTTCTTAGAGTCAAATAGCTCCTTGCTTTAGTAGGAAATATTTCTTAGCAAACTTTTAGTCATGATGGTGTCGACCTATATTGTTCCTGGGTTTAAGAATTTAAAGGCTAAACATTTAGCGGGAGTAAGTCACTCTCGGTTTCTAGCGTGTAAAGAATCGTAAATACGGAGAGGACGCTGAACGATGAACTGGATGACTACGAACACAGTGTTTTAGGCCAAACGGAGGGAGAAAAAAACTGCCGTTCACAGAGGGGTAATATGATATATTTTACGTCATAGAATAAAACGTTAAAATATCTTAAGCTTGTGTAAACCACATAACAGACCTTATCTCAGGTTTTTAAAATAAAGAAGGATGGAACCAGAGCTGCTAAAATGCTACTCATTTCCGGGTTTAGGCCAACAAAAATATGTCATTCCTGTAGCCACTCTATTGTGTACCCTTGTACCTGATGATTCCGCCAGATTCATTGCTTTGGTCTCCTTGAAAGAGGCCATTTCATAGAAGGCCTGATTATCTCTTGACTGCTCAAAGTTGCTGAAATGGACACTCTTGCAGTAGATTACCAGATCTGACAGCTCCTTAGCCAGCTTGATCTTATTGGAAGTCTACAAAGTAATCAAAACTAGATTAGTGCAACATACAGTAAATAGACTTCACACATGCAATGACAAAGGGATGCCAAATAAGCAGAACAAATCTGTGGTCTAATGATTTGAATCAGGCTTTTGTGGGAATGTCTGTGACAGCTGAGTGTGCCGATTTGAACCTTATCTACCGCAGATTTGTGTATGCAAATATACTCCACGGCCCTAAGTACACTTCGTGGAGTATTCTTCACTTTAATTTTAATAGAAAATACAATGGTTTGAAATAGGACTGTAGATAAGTTCAGAAATTAACCTCGTGATTGATTCGATTTAAACCAAATTCTGTGCTGGACTTCCAAATAAACTATGGAGAGTAATTGTGCCTTTTCGCAATTTTTACTCATATTTGGTGTTTTGCGGGTGTTCATTTTGTAGCACTTGACTGACAGCATGTTTTCCAAAACTGAATTCTTCAAGTTCTTCCTGTTTTTATTGGTAGAGCGAAAGCTCTTTGTACATTTCCAGAGTTCCACTGTGTTGATCATGATCATGAGTTGGTCAGCAGTTGTTGTGTTGTTGGACTTTGAATGACTGCAGGGTTTTTCAACACACCTTGCCTTTGGGTTTGGGTTCACCCTCTTTCAGTTCAGCAGCCTCGTCTTCCTCCGACACACTGTCCACATCCTCTGTGGTGTTGTTGTTGAAAGCTGCATCCAGTTTGTTCAAACGCTTGCCCTTGATCAGGATACGTCCCTTCAGCTCCTGCAAATGTAAACATTTTTTTTTTTTAAATATATTCAAATATATTCAAATGTGTTCAGTTAAGCTGTGAATACTGCAGTCTTATTGGTAGCTGAAACATTTGAAATATAAAAAAAAAAGAATAAAAGAAGTATATATATAATTAATTAAACATAAACATTAAGAAACATTTTTATAATTAATATACACTACCGTTAAAAGGTTTGGGGTCACTTTTTGGTAAAGAAAAGGAATGTTTATTCAGCAAGGAGGCATTAAATTGATTAATATAGACAATAAATTAATTTTTTTACAAATTGTACTTCAAATAAATGGCTTTCTTTTGAACTTTCTATTGTTTTATCATGTTACACTTTATTACCATGCGACACTGACGACTGAACTTATGCCTGCTAAATATTCAGCTTTGCCATCACAGGGATAACTACATTTTAAGATATATTACATACAAAACAGTTGAAATAGTTGAAAACAGTGTAATATTTTTTCACAATATTACTACTAGTATTTTTGAACAAAGCCATGGTGAGTACTTCTTTCAAAAAATAAAATAAAAATCTTGATTGATAGTGTACAGTATATATTTTTGCCTTTATTATGACAGGAGAGTGTAAGCAGAGATAGGAACATGATCGGGAAAGTGATGATCAAAACTCTTTCAATGTTAAGAATTATTTCATTTACCAGTTGCTTTTTTTCTAAGTGACTTTAAAAATGAGAGCAAGCATTTCTAATATATCAAGAGGAGACAATAATACAATAATGAAGAACAAAACCCAAGGGGTGTGGGATAGGTAGTTTTGTGTGAGAAATTCTACATAACCTTCACATATAATAAATGGAACTGAAATATGATGCTTTACTATTGTTTGTGTGTGGATGATGGTTCATGGCTGAGCTGTCCTCAGGCTGAAATATTAGAATCTTCCTTGATTTCCATCCTAAATGATTTCTCAGTTAGAAAAACTGGCAGAACTTCTCTGTGCGGAACAAAGCTCAGGGTTGAAATTTAATTCCAACAGGTCATTGAAAGGAAACGTTTCAAGCCTGCTGGACAAGCTCATAAACCTAGTGGCAGCGTCATTCAGAAGCCCCTCCAACCCCACAACCAAAATAAGCAACCTGTCTGAACTTGTACTGTCTTGTCATTTGCCTTTCAAAAGCTCTGTGCGTGGTTTGGTGAATAATCAGGAAGTGATAAATGGCTACAAATCAAAAAAAGTTCATCTGTATTCACATAATCAGCTCTACTGATAACCCCTTCCTCAGTCTTGAGCTATTTGAATTCAAGGATACAGAAGTAAACAGGAAGTTTGCAGGGATGACGAAGGAGTCATTTGAGGAAAGTGGGGTGTGGTGAAGAGAGATTTTAAGAGGTTTAGCTTTAGAGATCTGATTCTGTTGTCCACCAGGTGGCAATATGCAGAGTTGTGTGCATCATTTCTTTATCATAGCGCTATACAGTGCAACAGTCAGGTTCCAGAAGTAAAGACTCCATTATTTTTCTCCACAGGGAAATTTATTTTTAATGCTAGATTATTAACATATAAACCTTTAAAACAAACCTCACTGTAAAAAGTGATCAGTAAACTTAATTTGAGGAAACCCGCTGCCTTAAAAGCTTTAAGTAAATAAACTTCATGCGGAATAAAAAAAATGGAATAAGTTCACATAACTTAATTTTTTTAATTACAGTGCTGTTGTGAGCTCCGAGGTTGTTAATCGATGGTAAATTATTTTGTTGAAGCCACCTGTTCGCATTGATTCAACTTATTTTTTTAAATCATCATGTTTAACAGCGGAATTCGTGGTGAAAAACTACATTACCCATGATGCTGTATTAAAAATTCCACCGATCGGAGTGTAGCGGCGAGCTCTGTGGGGAACGCCCACTCCCATGAAGCACCACAAATGACATTATCTAGTCGGTCTCTCTACACTTTCAAAATACTGTATCTATATATCCATATTTTGCAATAAACTTAAAGTATATTGTTTCTATAGATATAATCAACCATAATAGCTTTATATTTCTCCATTGTTTTTAATTTGATTATGTCATTCACAATGCTTCATGCCATGGGATTGTAATTCTTTACCACTTTAAAGCCATTAAGTACACAGTCTTGTGTCTTTTTTGCTTCAAATAAATGTTTTTATTGTTGTGATTTACCTCATAGCTGGTTGGTTCGGTTCATGCTTTAGAACGCTTTAACCAAGACTTTTTTGAAAACCCTATAGGAAAAATGAATGGAAAAAATACTTCCGGAAACAAGGCCACTGAAAAGCTAATGCACTCTATAGAATAAGCAGTGGTGCAGGAAACATGCATGTAAAACTTTTTATTTAAAGTGGTCTAACCTCAGGTCCTGGAAAAGCGGTGGGCATGTTACGCCCCAGTGGTTGAGTGAGCAGAGCGCTGCCCAGGATGGAAGTTAAGTGATTGGCCATGATTTTCTGCTGCTCTATGGTGCAGTGGTTCTCCAAAGACAGGATCACTGGATATTGTGAGGTCTAGCGTAGCAAAGAAACATATGTTTTCATAATCCACAAAGCTGCTAATATAAGTAAGTCATCACACCATACAATTCCTGTCATTTCACTCACTTTGAAAGCATATTCTTTGATGGCCTTGATGACGTCTTTGAAGAGCACTTTGGATGTGAGCGTGTGGCCGTGGTAAATGACCGGCTCCTCGTTTTCACCGTCCCAGCAATCCAGCTCCACACAGCGGCATCCCTTCATCAGCGCTCTAAAAGACAACAACCACTGCTTATAGAGGAATGCTTAATATGTTAATGGCATTGCTGTTGAGAATTCCTGCGTAAACAGACATGTTCGTACTTGATATAGGCTTCTGTGCTGCTAGGCCCCTTCAGCTGGTCCTCCATCAGATAGGTGTTATGGGAAGAGGAAATGAAGTAATGATTGAGCGGTTGGCGCATGTCTTGGTAGACGGCTTTGTGGGCGGGGTTAAAGACGGAGCCTTCCTCATGGTTCAGGTACATCAGGAAACCATCTTTGCTCATGTGTTTGTTCAGTTTGGCTGGGTAAATATAAAAACACTGTTTTATACAAAAATGTATTGTAAAAAAATAAACTGAAAATTTGTTATGATACATCTGCTATTTTGATTGTGTAATTCAGGTTTACGATGATTTTGTTCTTTCAACCTAATTTATATTATATTATATTATATTCTCTAATATTAGATTTTAATGATCTTATATATATATATATATATATGTGTGTGTGTGTGTGTATATAGTATAGAGTATTATATTATGTACAATATTATAATAGTGCAATATTGTGAATACTGTGTTATCTGATGTATTCTTCTGGTAATTTATGTGCCATTACCTATTTCATCCACCTCAAATTTATCGATAAGCTTATGTGCATAATCCAAAGAAACCGGCTCCCTCTGCTCATTTTGAAGGAAGCTCAACAGGTCGCTGGAGCTCATCTGTCCGTTAGTATGAGCGTACTTTCCATATATCACATCAACTTCCTTACGGTGAGTCAGCATATTATAGAAGTTCTTAATTTCGGATCCCTCCAGAGTGCCTGAATTTGATGTGTCACATTGCTGCAATGCAATATATTAAATAATAAACAATAAAACAGTTCTTGAGTTAAAGTTTCAGCACTTTAGACTTCTATGAATTGCTTCCAGTGAGTTTAACTTTCACCCTAATTCCAAACTGCAGTGATAAAAAAAAAAAAAAGATTCTCACCTTGAAGAGCATCTCCGCGTAATCGTCGTCCACCACAATATTGATATTACGTAGGAAATGCTTCAACTCCTTCAAGGACATTTTGTTGTCTGCGTTCTTGTCTGCCTTGCGCATGCAGTCATAGATCCAGCTTTTTGTCTGATGTAAGGACTGAATATTAAACGGTCGAAATATATAATATATACGTTTTTTGAGCCAGAAATTTCCCAATTAAAAAGTTTTATATAAATGCGTGTTGCACTTATTAAACATAGTCGGCTACTTTATTACAACCATACTGACATGGGTTCAGAGACCAGGCTTTGGAGAATAGATGTTCAAGGATACTGTTCGCTGTTCTGTAGGCGGTTGAGGTTGCCCATGCTGTTGATGACCTTCTCCAGACCGCTGACCCAACGCTGGGCCTCCTCTTTAGATGAGGCCATCAAGTCTAGGTTGCTCCGTCGACCCTTGAAGACGATGGAGAAGCAACGGTCCTCCACTGAGGAGTCAGAGTCAGTGTACTTCTGCATCCCTTCAGTCTGACGCCCATACCGCACAGAATCAATGTCCTCGAGGCTGACTGTAAAAAAGACAAGAGATTTTTCATTATTACTCATTTTTCAGTCAGAATTTTAAATAACATTTTGTACCTTTGTTAGTCTGTTCTGTTGGCAAATTGACAAGAGAGACGTCTGAACTCAGAACTGTGCATAATTACAGCCTGAAGCCTAAAAGACACATTATTTCTGAGACCCATGTGATACGCAGGTCTGAACATGAAGTGGTGCAATATTTATAGAGTATATTTTGACACCTAAAACCTCCAAACCATTAAAAGATATAGCGCAGTGGGCTAGATTTTATGTTCAAGATTTTACTTCTTAACACAGTTTCAAAAAATGAATTTGAAATGAGCAAACTGGATGCAGAATTGAAATTCCAATTTTATTTCCAATTTTAATGAAATTTGAAAAAAATTTATTAAATGGAATGGGATTAAATTCAGTTTAAATAACTGCTTTAAGTGTCACTTTTAATCATTACATTTTTCAGTTTAAATTACCCATACAGACAACATCATTTCTGAAACATTAGATGATAATTCACCCAAATATCTCACCCTCAAGTCGTTCCAAACCAGTAAGACTTTCATTCATCTGAACGTTCATCTCAACACAAATTAAGATATTTTTTATGCAATCTGAGAGCTTTCTGTCCCTCCGTTGACAGCTACGCAACTACTCCTTTGACGCTTCAAAAAGTTCATACTGTAGATTGTGAAAATAATCCAGCGGTTTAGTCCAAATTTTCTGAAGAGACTCGGTTGCTTTATATGATGAACAGATTTAATTTAGGCTTTTATTCACATTTAAACATTGATCAACACACACATCAGTCGAAGTAAACGGAAGCTCAAGCATGTTTGCTTGACGTGTGAGAACCAATGAGGTTCATTCTCGTGTGTTACGAAGCACGTTTGAGCTTCAGAAAGAATCAATGAGGTTCATTCTCGTGTGTTAAGCAGCACGGTTGAGCTTTCAACCGGTGAGAGGTTTGTTCTCACGCGTCAAGCCGGTTCGGTTGAGCTTCAGTTTATGTCCGCTTATCAATGTTTTTATGTGAATAAAAGCTCAAATTTCATTAAAAATATCTTCATTTATGTTCCGAAGATGAACGAAAGTCTTAAGGTGATGATACACAGGGCAACTTTTTGAGCAATGTTGCCGGGCAATGTTGCCGGTCAACTGGCAACCAGATGAGACACAGGGCCCACGACCAATCTAAATGATCCAGATAGAAATGTAATGCCCATTTTCAATGGGAAAGTGCCCAAGCAACAATCACTCAGCATGATTGCCAAGCAACATTGCTCAAAAAGTTGCCCTGTGTATCATCACCTGTACAGGTTTGGAACAATTATTATTTTTGGGTGAACTAACCCTTTAATAATCAATGTTTGTAATAGCCCCTATTTACACTGAAAACTAGTGTAGAAACAATTTTCACAAATTTCACACAAAAAAACAACAACAAAGAAATGGCAAGTAAGGCAAGGAATTAAATGTGGAAAAAACCTGAAATAGTATTTCCTTGTAAAACGTACTCCAATAATTACTGTATTCAATCAATGTATATATTTTTAATATATTTGTTATAATATTTGTTAAATTTCACTTAATTTTATGGATTTGTGATGGAAGAACAACTAATTTGGAATTAAGTCTTAATTTAACATGGACTATTAATTTAATTGATTAATTAATTTATCCCTAATTTTGATGTCATAATTGTAATATGTACATTCGGTCCCTGTTCATTAGTTAATTCCCTCGTTTAGTAATTAGTTAACACCTGTTCTGTTTCATCAATCATCATCTGCCTATTCAAGCCCTGAATTCTCATCAGTTCTTTGTCTTTTCTCGTTTGGTGATGGTTGTTGTGTTTGCAATTTCTCCAGAGTTTACCCCTGTGTGTTTGTATTAAAGCATTCTTCGTCTTTGTGAGCTGTTTACACAGCATCCTGTGACAATGTTCAGTGGCATTATTTGTCAAAATGCATGCTGTGTCACAACTAGTTATCTGTCCTGTTTTTGCGACTGTGTTAAATTGATTTTAATTCAGTAAATTCATGTAATTCCAATTTAATATACTGTGGGATGAACTATTCAATTAAAAAATTCACACTCATGAATTGAAAGTGAGTCTATTCTTAAATTCAGAACTAAGAAGATATTTTGAAAGATGTTGGTAACAGACGCTTGACGGTAGCCATTGACTTCCATATTCGTTTTTCCCTATGGAAGTCAATGGCTACCGTCAACTGTCTGGTTACCAACATTCTTCAAAATATCTTTTGTGTTCAACAGAAGAAAGAAACTCATTCAGGTTTGAAACAACATAAGGGTGAGTAGCCTAAATGATGACACAATTTTCTTTTCTGGGTGAACTATCTTGAGAGGTACATGAATAATCTTGATTTCTTAATCAATAAATCTTGGCTAAGCACTGCTGTATGAAAGATGATTTATTGCGGGCATCACGTCAGACACTGATAAGAAGCTGATAAGCTCAGTGGTTTCCTCCTCTTTGAGGGTTACTGAATGAGCTTGGCAACACAGCTGTACAATCACTCTCCTCCTATGGCCTCTGCCCTTTAATCCCAGTGTTAAACAAAAACGAGGACAAGCTCTATTCCTCTCAAATCATGTGTATTGTGCAGTATAGGTTAATGAATGGAAGAGTTCAGACGTAATCCTCAGCAAAACACATGCACACAGACAGGGGGAACCCAAATATGGGTGGCTACAGTATCTGTCTCTGCTGTTGTCACCACAGTGTTCATAGGAGAAACAGAACAGAACTGAGTCAACTTTTTAGTTAGAGCCTTAATTGACCTTTCTGTGGAGTCTACCTGGAAGTGAGACACAAGTGGGATTTATCGTAATCTCTCTAGCAATCAATTCGTGATCCCAAATAAAACAATTAGACACAATAGATGGCTTACTGTGAGGAATCAGATCAGGGCCGACTTTGTGCCAACTGGAACAAAGCAAATACAACACAAGCCACTTCCCATGAATACAGTATACTTGGTGACGCATGACAAAAACAGTAAAGGCACGGATCCTTTTTTGTGAGGTCTATTAGACATATTAGACAAAGATTAAAAGCAGCTAGTTTTAAAAACATAATGGGCCCTATTTTAACGATAAGCACAAGCGCAAGTGCACTTAGAGTGAGTCTAAATCCATTTTTTCTAGTTTAACGACGGGCCACAAAACAGCAACGTGCCAACAATGCACCTGAACACACCTCATTTTCAGACCAGCACACCCATGGGAGAACAAATGGGCGAATAAATGCATTTGCTATTTAAACAATGTGGCACAGGACGTGAAAATGATAACTGCGTCGGGCTGAAACTAGCAAAAAACACTTGCGTCGCACCTAGCGCCTAGCGCCCGGTGTATGATAGGGCCCAAACTGTCTGTAAACCATCAATATTGGTGATTTTGGTCTGTTTCACTTAAAGAAGTGTTACCCTCTCATCTATACTGTTAAAATAAGCATAAAACAGAAGTTGCGATAGTCTGTTCTTCCCTATTGTGATGTACATATGAGTGGAGCGGCTTCTCAAGCAAGAAAAAAATGTAGGGCGGAACTTGATTTTGTCCATCGGGAACTGATTGGATGGTTGTGTTTTTTTTTTTTAAATGAATTTTATATATTTTTTGGTAAATTAATTGAAAAAAAAAATTTCCCGGATAAATCATTTATAATAAATACTGCAATATTCCATTAAAAAATACGAATTTAGATTTCATGGTCATTTTAATGTTAATTGTTCATTTTAATGATCTTGATGTTAAATTGATATTTAATTAATTGTAGTAAAAACTCATTTTAATTATTAACTCACTTATCAAATTATTTAATTATAATTTATTAAAATGTATTTAATTCATGGGCAGTCCTGTTACCCATTCTTGTGTAGTTCTTTTTTATTTAATTTGACAGAATTTGTCTTTTTAATTAAGATGTTTATTGCTAGAAAATGACAAAATCACAAGTTTTAAAACTGTTTAGTTCATACTAACAAAAGGTTAAGCACTGCATTATCCATTTGCTGAAAAAGAAGAAGAAAAAACTTTATGCAAAAGCTTCACACAGTCATTTGTACGGTATTTGTGGAAAGTTCTGAAAAACCACAGCTGGAGATAATCTGCTGTTTTATATGTGGTGCATGCTCATAAATAATACATGAAATGTAACAAAATATGGGGTCTGTAGGAGAACAATTTGGATAACACCCGATCTCAAGTGAACTGCTGAAAGAAAGCAGTGTCAAAGGCACGTCTAGCATCCTTCAGATTCCATTCAAACAAGCTGATAGAAAGGAAACATTGTGCTTGGCCAAATTCTGACCTCTTATTGTCAGATTTCATCAGATTATTATATTTCATCTATTATATATACAACACAGTGACTGAAACAAAAACATTGTGGTTAATAATTGCACCAACACTTTTTTTAAAGTAAGTGGATCATTTTCTTCATGTTGTTTATTTAATGTAGTGCTTATGCAGAAGTTGCAGACTTCAACTTTAAAAATGACAGTTAATTCCTTTTGCATTCATGTCACATCATTGGTTTATAGTTTTTTTCTAATAACCACTAGTCCACAATATATCTGGTTGTTAAACCACATCATGTGAGGTATCCTGTTCTAGATTCTTTACACACAGAGGAGAAAATTTAATTCTCAGAATTCTCAGTTCAAATTAGCATATTAAAGTTCTTTCTGAAGGATCATGTGACTCTGAAGAGCGAAGACTGAAGTAATGATGCTGAAAATTCAGCTTTAACATAAATTACATCTTATTAAAAAAATCATAATGTTACTGTTTTACTGTATTTTTGATCAAATAAATGCAGCCTTGATGAGCACAATTTTAAAAAGTGCATATTATATTTGGGCACTTTCTAGACTGATTTTGCCTCATGTGACCTCTGTTATAAGTTACAGTGGTGGGAGTGTGGCCATGTGACCTCTTATTATGTTCTGCTGGAGGCGGGAATAAACATGAAAAGCATGCTAAACGGGCAAAATCTGCTCATTGTTGTACAGATAATAGGCGCAAATTATGAAACGGGGCATCTGCAGCTATTATCATGGAGACAAGACTGAGGTAGATGTTTTACTTAACTTGTCAATAGGGTTTAAGAGGAGAAAATAGTCACTGTCTTATTTCTGGATATTTTTACAGAGGGCAGGGCCTCAGGACTAGTATTTGATAAAAACAATCTGTTATGTTTCCTCTGTTTCTTTCCCACCCCTGCAAGTCCATTTAACTTGAGATAAACTTGGCACCATCACTATAAGATAATAAAAACCTCATTTCCAGTGCTTAAAAACATGAAACCCTTATCTTTAAATCGTTAACTACATAAGTATTTGATATTTTTTAGAGTAAACTATTTGCTCCAATTAC
This sequence comes from Rutilus rutilus, assembly GCF_951802725.1. Taxonomy (NCBI): domain Eukaryota; kingdom Metazoa; phylum Chordata; class Actinopteri; order Cypriniformes; family Leuciscidae; genus Rutilus; species Rutilus rutilus. The sequence continues at coordinate 14,058,442 of NC_140228.1, forward strand.
AAGTCTCTGCATCATCCTCTAATGTTTCAATACTTATATTAAGCCAATTAAGATCTTTTTTGTTTTGTTACGGTTTTAATACATTTTCCAAGCATTCTGTCATCATTTATGTCATACTTTTGAGAACATAAAAAGAGGCCGAAGCGCCCCCGCTGCATGTGCAATCTATCTAATTATCATTCCTGGCCAATGGGAGTAAAACAACTGTCAAAACACCCGACTAATGGGTGAAAACATCACGTGAGCAGGACCAGAGGGTTCCCCTGCTGATATCTGGTGTTTTAACTAGAATCCTTTGATTTTGTTTGGTCCTGGTTTCCTCACCCACACACACACACACACACACGCAGGACAGAGAGGAGGCAGGCACGTTCTGGCAGACAGCAGATAAAGAGGCCTGATCTGAGGCCTTTGGCCAGGAGGAACCAGGCCGGAAGCTATGAGGAGCAGAGGGCTCTGGACAACATGTGGGAAAAAGATTTAAGATCACCACAACATTTCGTTCCCCTCCTCTCCGGTCATTTTGTCCGAGATGTTTCCTTTCCGCCCAACTCAAAGCCTTTTCTGGCCTTACAGATGTTCAAAATGTTTGTGGGGAAAGGTGAAGGACAGGTCTAACTATTTATTTACAGCTCTGGGCACTATAAAGATGAGTTTACAGGAGAGCCATTTGATGTGAGGCTTGCTGATATCAGCATGAGGTAATTTATTATCAGGAAATGAAAGGTTATCTGATTACAGTGTATCATTTTTTTTATATATAGTAATGTATTTGTATTGATATATATATATATATATATACAGTGGGTACGGAAAGTATTTAGACCCCCTTACATTTTTCACTCTTTGTTATATTGCAGCCATTTTTCCTCATTATTGTACACACAGCACCCCACATTGACAGAAAAACACAGAATTGTTGACATTTTTGCACATTTATTAAAAAAGAAAAACTGAAATATCACATGGTCCTAAGTATTCAGACCCTTTGCTGTGACACTCATATATTTAACTCAGGTGCTGTCCATTTCTTCTGATCATCCTTGAGATGGTTCTACACCTTCATCTGAGTCCAGCTGTGTTTGATTATACTGATTGGACTTGATTAGGAAAGCCACACACCTGTCCATATAAGACCTTACAGCTCACAGTGCATGTCAGAGCAAATGAGAATCATGAGGTCAAAGGAACTGCCTGATGAGCTCAGAGACAGAATTGTGGCAAGGCACAGATCTGGCCAAGTTTACAAAAAAAATTCTGCTGCACTTAAGGTTCCTAAGAGCACAGTGGCCTCCATAATCCTTAAATGGAAGACGTTTGGGACGACCAGAACCCTTCCTAGAGCTGGCCGTCCGGCCAAACTGAGCTATCGGGGGAGAAGAGCCTTGGTGAGAGAGGTAAAGAAGAACCCAAAGATCACTGTGGGTGAGCTCCAGAGGTGCAATCGGGAGATGGGAGAAAGTTGTAGTAAGTCAACCATCACTGCAGCCATCCACCAGTCGGGGCTTTATGGCAGAGTGGCCCGACGGAAGCCTCTCCTCAGTGCAAGACACATGAAAGCACACCTGAAGGACTCCAAGATGGTGATAAATAAGATTCTCTGGTCTGATGAGACCAAGATAGAACTTTTTGGCCTTAATTCTAAGCGGTATGTGTGGAGAAAACCAGGGCACTGCTCATCACCTGTCCAATACAGTCTTAACAGTGAAGCATGGTGGTGGCAGCATCATGCTGTGGGGGTGTTTTTCAGCTGCAGGGACAGGACGACTGGTTGCAATCGAGGGAAAGATGAATGCGGCCAAGTACAGGGATATCCTGGACGAAAACCTTCTCCAGAGTGCTCTGGACCTCAGACTGGGCTGAAGGTTCACCTTCCAACAAGACAATGACCCTAAGCACACAGCTAAAATAAGGAAGGAGTGGCTTCACAACAACTCCGTGACTGTTCTTGAATGGCCCAGCCAGAGCCCTGACTTAAACCCAATTGAGCATCTCTGGAGAGACCTGAAAATGGCTGTCCAGCAACATTTACCATCCAACCTAACAGAACTGGAGAGGATCTGCAAGGAGGAATGGCAGAGGATACCCAAATCCAGGTGTGAAAAACTTGTTGCATGTTTCCCAAAAAGACTCATGGCTGTATTAGATCAAAAGGGTGCTTCTACTAAATACTGAGCAAAGGGTCTGAATACTTAGGACCATGTGATATTTCAGTTTTTCTTTTTTAATAAATGTGCAAAAATGTCAACAATTCTGTGTTTTTCTGTCAATATGGGGTGCTGTGTGTACAATAATGAGGAAAAAAAATGAACTTAAATGATTTTAGCAAATGGCTGCAATATAACAAAGAGTGAACAATTTAAGGGGTTCTGAATATTTTCCCTACCCACTGTGTATATATATATATATATATTGTTTAAACGTTTGGATTATTTTTTATGTTTTTGAAAGAAGTGATCAAAAATACAGTCAAAACAGTAATACGGTGAAATATTATTCCGATTTAAAAAATGTATTTTAAAATATAATTTATTTCTGTGATCGAAGGTTGAATTTCTCCAATCTTCAGTGTCACATGATTCTTCAGAAATCATTCTATGTTGATTTGGTAAAGAAAGTAATTTTTCAAAATCGCAAGGGTTCAGAAAGAGTTGTTTTGGCAGCTTAGCTATGTTTTTCATAGTACACCAAGAAAAAAATCTAAATCTGATTCTTCATGATGTGAAGAAAACCTGTTCTCCCCATCTCTCTCAAACAGACACTTAACTAAATAAAGGGACAGCAGTTATACTTACAGCTGGAGTCTTTCTTGAATTTCTTGCTGGTCTGTTGCCACACAGTCTTGCAATCTTCGGACAGCCGAAAGAAGCGGGTCTTCCTCCATTTCTTAGACTTCACCTTTATTAGGTCTCCACCTCTCAGCAAAAACTGCAGGTCCGGGTCTCCCTGCAAACCTGAAGGTCAAGCAAGTATCAAGTTCACGCATCAGTGCAAATGGATTTCACAAAGGTCATAAAATGCTCAAAGTCCACTGTCAAAGTATACCTCAATTTATGTATTTTTGGAAACTCAAATATAAAGTCCATGTCACAAGTTTCTGGGCTCAGTGGTGAGTCATGCAATCAAAGCTATTTTAAAAGATTATATAAATGTTTGCAATAATGCTATGACTGGACACACCTCTCTCCAGACAAAAGAAAAACGATCTTGCACAATTTACATAGTTTTGCTGAAGGTCAAAACCTGCTGGGTGAGCTATAAGTATGGTAGAGGTTACCAAGACCATTTTCTTTGACACTCTTTCATGCTGTATACCGGTACTGTATATCTACACACTGTAAAGTCTAAATCATTGAGTTTTTACTTCAATGAAAGTATGTTTACCCATTCCAGTTAGGTTTGATAGTACATTTCTTTAAAATACACAGCACTGATGCCTTTCAGTATATAGCTTTCAGGTTTCAACAATATAAACAATAATTTCAGCATTAGGTCTATCATTGTGCTTTGTTTATATTCAGTTCATACAGTCTATTGTACTGTTTTCTCTTCATTTTCTCTTCATAAATTAAACTATTTAGTATCCTAAATAGTACTCATAGTCTGAAAGATAACACTGACACGTACTGACCACATGGATTCACCCACACAGCACTTTTTACATTTTGCAATGATATTGTGGTTATCTTTATAGTAGTAGATTAGCAATAAAATCACTTGCATCCCTCACAATGATTCCAACACTGTGAATATATATATATATATATATTTATATATATATATATATATATATATATATATATATATATATATATATATATACACACATACACACACACAGTACATATATACATCATTGGCCAAAAGTGATGTCCGGAGGGGATATTTGTTTTTAATAACCCAGCATATTTGATTAAACAATCAAAACATAAGGGAAATATTTTGTATTTTGTTTGATATTTTAAATATGAGGGAAGAACAAAACACTAAACTTGGTTAAAGTATTTATTTTGCCAAAATTATTTGGCAAAAAAAGACCCAAAAAACATAACACAGCTACAGGTAAAAAAATAAACATTAAAAATAAAAATAAAGAAATTAGACAACCAAAAAGCATACACTGACAACAACATAATCAGTTGCTAATATTTCTCATTAATATATACCCAGTTCACTTAATATGAGTTCACTTTACAATTCTGCAAGGATTATTGCATCAATAAAGCTAGATAAAGATAACCACAACTGCACTGCAGTGTGGAAAAAAATGTGCATGTGCAGGGGTGGTGTGTGTAGTCAATTAATGTCAATGTTGCAATAAAAGATCAGTCTTTCCATTATATGTTTCTACTTCCTTTTCAGGAGTGGTTGAATTTGGAACGATAAAATATTGCAGACAATACACAGTGCTAATTGGCCCAACAGTTGAGTTATGAATATTTCCAGCTTCTATGACCCAAGGGTGTGGGCACAACCACAACATTGCTGACATTTTTTCACGAGCTCTTGCCACAGAGGCTTTTTATTAGGCTCTGGCTGCACTCAAGCAGAAGGCGGAGAAATGATGAAAAATCTGAGCTGATTTCAGAAAGGCCTCCGCATACTTTGAAATGGAGCTGAAAGCATTTTTTTTTTTTGTGCTGGGATGGTTGCCTATGTTTACTCAGAAAACTGTGTGTGTGTGGTTTTATGTTGATGACTGATACTAGTGTTATTGCAGTCTTGAAAAAAGTGGGGTATTTAAAATTTAGGAAAATGTATCAGGCTTTTCCATCTCTACATTCAAATCACACTCCATAAGTATTTAGTATGCAAATGTAGACGTCGCTAAGTTCAAATACTCTTTTGACTTCTCATTACCGTGACCCTCAAAAAACATGATAGAAACAGGTCCAGGCACGATTTGCAAAGTCAGTGGATTTCAGCTGTGTCAGTGCTGGAATTAAAGATCTGTAATACCTGGACAAAGCTATCAGTTAGCATTCCCATTCATTTCAATGGCGGTTTAAACAGGGAAAGATGTACTAGTCAAGATTTTAAGGGCCCTCCAAAACAAGACTATACTGTATATAACAATGAAATATTTTAGCAATATATGTTGCTTTTCACAATACACAGTTCATTTTGAATGGCCATCAATTAAGAAAGCAGATGGTGTGGTTACGGCATCACTGACCCTTCGTATTCCTCATGTATTCCTAAGGATTTCCGAGGTCTTCTTCTTATCTTCTACTTGAATTGAAAGCTGAACAATTTACTTCAAGCAAAATATCCAAGCTGCTCTTTCCTGTACAATAACAACAACTTAGTCTGATCCTCACTGACTTCAGAAGACTTCGAATATAATGCATTTAATAACATTTTTAAGATGCATTCATTCATTATTATTATTCTTTTTGGAGGATGACAGCTCCTGGACTGTGCCCCAAAATCCTACCTTGTGTAAACATGTTAGCCATCATTATTTAGTAATTTTAGGCCCACTCCTCTTCCAATATATAGATTTCTCTGGATAAAATGAATACGCATGCACAACACATTTTTTAAACTTACTGTCAATGTAGTCAGATTCAAATGTTTATATGGCAATTATTAACAAGTTATTACATGATTTAATGAGTTTTAATTAATTAACTAATAAAATAATTAATTTTAATAATTGAATGTGTTAAAATAGCCATAACATAAATTGTGTTATTAATTTAACACATTATTTTTGAGGGTGCAGAATGCTAAAGATCTCCACCACAAGTTTCAATTTTCTTTTGGATCAAACTAAATTTAATTAAAATTGACATGAAAGCTCTACATTATGATTATTAAAATGTATGTAAACCAAGCAACTGAAGCATTCAAATACATTTAGTTTCAGGGCACAATTAAATGATGGCCGTAATGCTGATTTTGTAGCTGTGTTTTGGTGCTGTATTCAAGGATTTTTCCATTTAACTAGATGGAGAGTATTGCCATCTGGGAAAAGTGCCAACAAATAGAAAAGTGAATAAGGAATCTTTATTCACAACAAGTCAAACTTGATGTCGCATCAACGGAACGTAGCGATTAAAGTGTGATAAGTCAATCCCCAAAAACATTCATTCTTCCTTGGAAAAGTTTTGTAATCCTACACTCAACAAAACATCTTCTCTGCTCCATTTGGCTGGAATGTAATAAAACACCATACAGCAAAACATCATAAAGCAGAATGGGATAATCCCCTTGACCCATTCCTCATCCCAAACATGAAAGTAAATCATACAGTGCTCCTCTTTTATGAAATACGCAGTCTTGTGACTTCCCTCAAAAGCCAGCTTCACTGAATCTATAGTAGCCTAATCATCCACTGCATTTCATCATCATGGTGTAGGCTATATGTTAAATGCTCTTAATGTTTAAATCCTTTAAATTCTTCATAGCCTATTTAGAGTGCAGTTTTTTACAGAAACAAAACGTCACACCCACTGACTTGTGCAAGATGTTGGCAGAGATTGGTTGACAATGACATCTAAACAGTGCGCGCGTTCCATAAACAATACTATTTCAAATGCGGTTAATGCTATTTTATTAACCTTGCACAGCCACTTACACACTTTTTACAACATATATAAATGGCCAGTGAGTTCTCTTAACTTTTTACACACCGTTTAAATGAGATCTCATTGTTATGGTTTTACAGTAACAAGTGGAAAAAAACTATAAACATTCCATTTTGGAGGAAACTATACTTTCTGGAACTAGAGCCACAGAAGTTCACAGCTCTCATGCAGTTTTAGTCCACGGAGGGATATATCGCACGACGACCCGACAGAATGCGACACCCACCTATGCGTATCCCGTTCTCGTGTGCCACGTTCTTGCACTGCTCTTGATAAATGAACTCCTGCGATTTTGTCCTTTTGCGCGGCTTACGCCCACAAGACATTGTGTAAATCCTTAACGGGATCCTGGAATCGCCTTACTTTGGGTAGAAAAATAACATGACGGGAGAAAACCATGACGTTTGCAAGTCTCTTTCCTACGGGGCGGGTTCTAAACCTGCAAAAAGCATCCTACTGTTTTTGTTCCGATTCACTTTCTCTATGTATCTATCTGAGTTTCGCACTATGGCATTTAAATATATAATACACAAGTAAAAAGAGATGCATGTATGTCTCATCCGTTTAATACGTCGATTGGGGTCTATTTAAACGTTGTTGTTTTTTTGTTTTTTTACTTTCTCCAAACAGGTTTGCGTGGTGTAACCTGGTTTTGCCGGTTGCCTTCCCTCTAATGTTTCGCTCATGGAAATGATGGTTTCTGACGAACCATTCTCGTTCACTTACATGTGATTAGTAAACTTCGTTGAAGTCTCTCCCTTTGAAAGAACAGGAATGCTGACCATAGCGCGAACCAATAGCAATCCAGTGCTTGGTGTAAAGAAGCATTCCATTGGCTGGACCTACTGAACGACCCCGCCCCCTTCAATGAACGAGACAGGACTCGAAACTGTCCTGACTGAACTTCACATTGGATATGTGCGTCTGCTGGACAAACTGAATGATAGGTGACATGTCGTTAAATTAATTTTTGCTTGTCATTCAGACGCATTCAATAGAACAATTTTGAATGAATGTTAAAGTAACTGATACCAGATATTTAAAATGACACAAAGCTGTTGTGTTAAAAACTCAAAATGCAAACCTATTGCTGTTTTTTATAGCTTTATTAAAGTCATATCTAGCAGTTGGCGAAATCTATTTGTTGTCATTCGTGTCGTTTTGATGCTTAAAAAACTATGGAATCTTAAAGATTTCATTTTCAAATATTTTAGTGAACCGGTTCGAAAGTAGCCGATGAATCACTAGTTCAAACGTAATTTGGGATAGGACGCCTTCTTGTGGTTAAACCCTCGCGTGACATTAAACATTCGCACTTACGCAGACTGAAAAGGGTATTAGGAAAAAGGTTAAGCTTCATAAACTCCAGTATTTTTTATTATTATTTTTTAACTTGCATTGACATGGTTTTATTGCGAACTCAAACTCGTCTTAAACTGACTGCATATACTAAAAAGTTCAGAGATTATGTAGGCTACAGCCAGGAGAGCAAAATGTAGCCTACTACTAAAAAAGAAAGCTAATGCAGCATAATAAGGCAACACGTCCCATGACTGCGGAAAGAACATTGCGAAAACAAAAGTAATAAAAAATGCAATTAAAATCACTGGTGTTTCTATAGCCATTATGAATAACGTTAGCCTCTGACACTTCAAATCAAATGTTAACGTCTCACGCGGAATAAACATGACAATGCAAAACTTACCGAATCTGCCAGCATTTCCATTGACTTCCATTTTTTGTTGTTACTTATTTATTTTTCTTTTCTTTTTTTCCTTCTTTCAGTTGGAGTAGGCTATATCCAAGTTGGACAAGACGTTTTGTGTCCCGAAGTCACCCAGAGCCTGACTGGGTTGAGTAAAGCCCGTGTCTCAGACCATCCACTGACGACTCTCTGTGGAACCCGCCTATTACGAGAGCAGTATCGAGAATTCGCCAACACCCACAACAACACCGGTCTTTCAAGTCTCTGTTTTCAGTTAATGATGCCCTGAACAATTTAATTTGTTTCCACCCATTATAAACGACTGAATTTTAATTTAGAAACAAGTCTACTTTTCGGTGATTTGCAGAAGGATATCCTCAGTGGCAGCATATGGTTTTGATTCATTTGTTTTGAACTCCATTCTCGTCCAGCAGCTCTACTCTTGGAAGTGTGCTTCAAAGACTGAAAATGACCTAGGTGTTGCATTTATAATCTGACCCTCTTCTAGATTTGGTTCATAAGCACACCATTATCTTATCATTCAGGAGTAGGGGAGACCGGGATGGTTGTAACACTTTTTGCTTCAGCACCTGTAACTCACTGAATGTTTTAGCTTGAGTTCTCAAACTTTCATACAAAGTAACCACATTTGTTTACTACAAATGGAACCAATTCAGACCTAAGAATATCACAGACCTTGTGTGAGTTGATGTCAAATATGGCGTTCCTTTGTTACAACCTACCCTACTACCGGTGTAGGTTATAACACATGGGGTAAGTTGTAACAATAGACAAAAGTATAATAACAGTGACTGAAGAGGAGTGGAGTCAGGCATGTAAAAATGTTTTCTGCTATGTTAAGTCTCCCTATTGGCAGGAATATGCGTGGAAACTATTGGTTAGATTTTTTAGAACACCACTGAAAATTAGTAAATATACTAATCAAACACAATACTGTTGGAGAGAGTGTGGTGAATGTAATGTTGACCTGGCTCATGTCCTCTACACATGCTCAAAAATCCAGCCATATTGGGTTAAAGTGTTAGAATTAATGAAGCAACTCTGTGGTCAAAATACTAATTTTGAACAACTACATGTCATTTTGGGTATACAGCCGAAAGGCTTAAATAAAGAAAATTATTATATCTTTTGGGTGTTGAGAGTTACTGCTATTAAACAAATAACTCGAGGTTGGAAAAAAAACTGAGCCACCCAGGTTGGATAAATGGATTGAAGCTGTAGAAAACCTGTATGAAAATGAAATGATAACGTATAAGATGAGAGGTAAAATGAAGTTATTTAAGATGAGATGGTTCGCATATGCTAACCAAATGCATTGAAAGACAAAAACCAAGCATGGATTTGGACCTGTGTAATTAGAGGAGGCATGGATGTAATCTCTGTGATATATGATGCAGTTATATGGATATATGATACAGTTATATGGAAATTTGTATGTCTGTAAACATGTATATGGAGATGTATTTATGCACGCATGTGTACGCAAATACGTATGTATATACAGTATGAATATATGGGTGTATATATGATGTATGTCTGGGTTTATGAATGTATGTATATATATATGTGCGTGAAGCATGGGTATGTGTGTATACATTTCCTTTTGTTAATTACTTATTTTATTTTATTTTTTTGTAGTTTTTTTTATTTTTTATTTTTTTATTATCAATTCACTGGGGTGGAAAGGAGGGGAAAGGAAAAGAAAAAAAAAGGGGGAAAAATATATTGTGCCTACTCTGACATGTTAATTGAATGATTGCAATATGAATAATGTCACAATAAAAAAGTATAAAAAAAAAATAGACAAAAGTAAAAATGGATGCCATACCATATGATATTGTTCAAAAACATTTATTGAAATAAAAGAACAATGTCTCTCTCTCAATAACAGACTATGACTGACTCGCGCAGTGTGTGTGTGTGTGTTTAAATTTGTCTAGAACAAACTTACTTAACAGTACAATTAATAATAACACTAGGCTACTAAAATGTACCTAATTAAATAACATCTTTCTACATCTTTAGGTCTAAAAAAAAAAAAAAAAAACACGTCTGTGTGTGTAAATGAATCTACTAAACAAACGTACTTAATGGTATACTTAATAAACACTACTAATGTACCAGATTAAAGAACATCTTTGCACATCTTTAAGTCTAATAAAAAATAACATGTAAATGTGCATGTGTGAGTGTGTGTATGGTATATTCTTAATCAGAGTCACAGTGCTGACAGATTAATGATGCTGGTAACCCTGGAGTACAGGTTTGATGGGCCCAGAAACTCTATAGGGTGCATTTCACCCAAACCTTCTTTGGCTTTGAGTTGTTAAATTGCTCCATGCAAACCACTTTATTTAAAACACTGGCAATATTCTTAGTTATATTCTTAGTAAGGGGATGGTTGTAACACTTTTTAAATAAGTGTTACAACCCAACCCACCCTATCAGCCAATGTAGCTGTATTAGCATAGTGGTTTGAAATTAGCAGGGGGTAAATGCATCACATATTGCCTAAGAAACTATTTAATCTAATATAAGTCATACAATTTTATCTGCAATAGTACAGATACTAAACAAAATATATTATTGGTCAAAATATTTACTTTTTGACCTTAAAATCATTGTTTTCTCTCTCTCTCTATATATAAATGAACTAAATTAAACTAAATGAAGCTTTTTTACAACAAAATGAAACATCACTGAACTTACTTAAACTGGACTGTGATGCTATTTTCTTCTGGAAACAAACTTTGTTGGATTATTTTCCTGTCTGTAAAGCTTTGAAACAATCTGTATTGTAAAAAGCACTATATGAATAAATGTGACTTGACTTGACTTAAATGTTGCATATTGATTTATTGTAATTGATTGTGTTGCATCATGGGACAAATCAGAACACTGCCAATCTACATAAGCTAACAGGAAGAATCTAATTTTGTCTTGCAGGGCGTGAAGCAACAAACAAAGGTGAGGTATAAAGAAATCTGTGAACTCAAGCAAGCTTTGTAGGCCACAGGTGAGTCCAATGGCGTAGACTAGCACATACAACCTCTTTGCTTAATGATGATAGAGATTTGAAAATCATCCTGTCTGGCAGCTTTTAGCACACCCTTCAAAACCGCCAAGGCATACCTGGTCTACAGGTATGCATAGGTGTTCACAGTGTGCATGTTTTGTCATTTATGGCCAGGTGCCTATCCAGCGACTTTACTCTTTGGCTTTAAGGTAATTGTATGAATTGTTAAAAACTAGTGCTGTCAAATCGGTTAATCGCAATTAATCACATCTATCACATCAAGATTAATTGCATTTAACATGAAAGTTTTGAAATGTGTGTGTATATATATATATATAGGCCTATACACACACACACACACACACACACACACACACACACGTATACTGTCTGTGTGTCTAAATAAATATACTACATTGAAAACTTTCACGTTAGATGCAATTTATTGCAATTTTTGATTTGACAGTTAACTAAAATGTGTAGATTTTCTCCATAATTTTATGATACAAGAGTCATATCGCATTTGAAACAATATGTATGTGAAACTAAAGAAGATATATAAGGAAGGATGGCACACTTTTAAAAAGTGCTGGGTGTTGTAAAACTAGCATATAACGTTGTCATTCTACAGTCTCTTCAGCTCACCAACACTTCATTCATTTTAAAACACACAAAAAACAGTAATAATGTGAAATATAACGTTAATTACAATTGAAAATAACTTTTCTATTGTAATATTTTTTAAACTGTTAGTCTTCAGTGTACATGATCCTTCAGAATTAATTCTAATATGCTGATTTGCTGTTCAAGAAAAATGTTTTTACATTTATTTTTGATTAATAGAAATTTCAAAAGAACAGCATTTATATGAAATAGGCCTATAACTTACATATTTTGTAACATTATTCATTTTTGTTACTTTCTGTTAACACAGAACGTTCCCCTAATGTTATTTTTTGGTTATTTTTTTGGGAACCAAATACTTACGTTAGGGGAACGTTCTTTTTTGGTTTTATTTTTATGTAACAATAAAATAACGTTCCCAGAACGTTGCTGGGTGGTTACCATAAAAAATAACGTTCTGTGAACCATAAACTAACATTCTGAGAATGTTCTGGGTACCAAAAACTAACGTTATGGGAACCAAAAATTGTTAGCTGGGAAGTTAGGTAAATTAATACTTACTGAATAAAAGTATTTGTTTCTTCAAAAATCTTACTGCCTTACAGTCTACATTTTGTGGTTAAAGTGTCCAAATGTTATTGTGGCCGTTTTAAATAGCTTACCTCAATTCGAAATATAAATATATAACGTTATAGGCTGTATAAAAAAATCGTTTTGGATGCGGAGATTTTTAGTAGGCATGCTGTTACCATGGTGACGTCCTAAACAAAGATGGCGGTCAATGTAGTAAAGGGAACTTCATGGTGTCATATTGCGTATTTTTAATTTGTGCATTTCGTTTTGTATTAGACGTATTAGCATCTATGGGACGTTTGTATAAAATATCACCATAACTTAATTGCGTTTCAGTATTTACACTTCTTTTCACGACAAAATAATGGCCGATGAAACTAAACCAAAAGAACTAAAGAGCTCTGAACCTTCCATGAACCGACACAAGCCAGCATCAAAGACAACCCAGGTAAGAGAATAAACTACTGACCACTGCAATTGATTATTATTTTAACAGTTTGACTTGTAAATCTGTCAAATAGTGTCATAATTTACTCATCCTCGTGTTGTTTCATACCTGTACAACTTTATTCTGTGGAAAACAAAATGTTATGTAGAATTTCAGGCATTATATAAAATATAATTTTCAGCTGTCACCAAACAAGCCATATGTTTGAGAGTGACTGGTTTTGTGTGTACAGGACATTTCTCATCTACTGGCCAGCATATTCAACGACCTTTACACCATAGAGGTGATTGGGAAGGACACTGTTTCTAATCTCAGTAAATCACGCAGAGGAGGCAACAACTACCATGAAAAATATGTGGAGGAGCTTCAACGGGTGGGTCTGTAAGATTTTTTAATGCTTTTGAAAGATGTCTTATCTTCAACTAAGCTACTTTTATTTGATTTACAAAATATATTAAAACTACGGTGAGCAAAAGAGCTCAACTCGCTGCAAGCCTGCAACTGAAGAAAACACATGCAAACAGAAAAAAAAAGACACTAGCAAAATAAGAAAACATCTTCATCAGTCTGACAACAAACAAATGCTCACAACGCAACCAAATACAGAAATGTACTGCAAATAAAAATAGTAATATTGTTAAATGTTCTATTTTTTCTGTTTTTAAAAATGTAATTGAATTTTCAGCAACCATTACTCCAGTCATCAGTGCCACATGATCCTTAAGAAATCATTCTAATATGCTTATTTGGTGCTCAAGAAAAATGTATTACTATTATCAATGCTGAAAACAGTTGTACTGCTTAATACAAAGTTCTGGCATGAAAATCTAGATGGTGCAGGCTGATAGATCTTTAACTCAATCTACTTGAAATCACATTGTTCTCTATAGGGGACAGCTGATTAGAGTTTACCGATGTCGGTACCAAGTCGGTACTGAAATAAAAAAATTGTGACTCTTTGAGCGGAATTTTAAACACCTCTGATTGGCCATTGTGTTCACGCGCTCATTGGATATGTCTGTGATTGGCTACAATGATCAATGCACGGGAGCGTTTAAGAGCACAGGGAAGTGTTTGAAAGTGTTTTAAAACACGGGAGTGGGAGTGTTTGAAAGCACAAGCAGGCGTCTATCAGCGGACCGGTCAGCATTTGCTGTGGCAGTTGCAGCGTGCTTTCAGAAACCCTCCACCTTCCCCAGCTCCACCTGTATAGATCTGCAACAGGTAATTAATGTATGCTTTATTGTACAGCAGCAGCAGCATGTCTTACTTGCTCACAGCAGCGTGTCGTTCGTGTTGGGAGTAGCAAAGTCCCGTACTTACTAACCAACAGCAGCAGCAGCGTAGCAGATCTATTACGCCAAGACCAAGCATAAATAATATCATCATTGTCATATCCATTACCATGCCAATAACTCAGAGAGTTGTCATGACAGAAATATTTTTGTGAAACCCATGATTAGTATTATTTGATTAATACAAAGTTTAAAAGAGCAGCATTTAGTTGAACTACTTAATTCTTATACAACTCTTCTTTTATCCGATTTGCATTATCTAAATTATGATTTTTATTTTACCGTTATGATTTTGTCAGGTGCATTCTGAATACAACAGACGGATTCAGAACGCTGATATGCTGGAGACACACATCATACAGGCCCGTCTGGAAGCCGCTGCAAAAGAGGAGCATAATCACAACATAATCATGGAAGAAGTGGGTGAGGCCTACCATCAGCTGGGCCTCCCTCCAGGTACATTTCTCTAGTTCTGTTTATTTAAACAACCCATTATTTTTACTATCCACAGTTAGTTAGTGAAGCCTGGAATACACTATATGACCTTTAAAATCTGAGCAGATTTTAAAACACTAGGCATCATACACTTGAAAATGATAAATGGTAAAATGATAAAGAGAAAAATTGGACATCATACATAAACGACTGAGGATCATCCACTACCAGACTTTAAAATCATTCCGAACACATCAAAAATAAAAAATCTGAGCAAAAGTCTTGTAGTGCATTCCAGCCTTAAGTATTATGACACAAAAACCCATGTAAACAGAGCAATCCTCTATGTCTTCAAAGTCAAATCAGCCTTCAAGTGGTGTGTGGACAGTGAGCTTCTCAGGAGCAACAACTTGATTTGCCCACTGGATTACACAACAGTGCACACCCCAGTTGTTAAAAACCCAAAAGGTAATATTTCACTGTGCTATTAATAGAAAACGTAGTCAGATTACATGTTATGATACCGCCATTTTCTTATTTGTTGCAGGCAAGTTCACTCCAGGCTTTGCTGAGCCAACTTTCTCCTATAATATGCACATCAACACCGAACCGCAGGATGATGGTTACACTCCTCTCCCCCCACCTGCACATACGGCCGAGAGTCTGCTGGAACAATCAGAGGAGACACTTACGCTCCCTTCCTCTCCAGGGTCCATCTCCATCAAGGGCACTGAGGTTTTCCCCTAAACATTATTCTGTTTTCCTCATATCAAAAGATTTGTTTTGCTACGTCATCACCTTCTTTAAACGATTAGACCCCAAATAACATGGCAAACAACGTTAATGCCAGTTCACATGTATGTACGGTACATATAACAAGCTATGCAACTATACACTACTATTTTGTTTATAATTATTTTGCTTGTAATTTTAATATTACAGTTTATTTAAAATTAATTGGAATTATTATGGTTACACATCACAGTAAGGTTTCATTTGTTAACATTATTTAACTACATTAGTTACTTAACAGGTACTAAGAATTAAAAATACTTCCACAGCATTTATTAATCTTACTTAATGTTAATCTGAACATTTACTACAACATTTTTAAGATCCATAACATTAAAGCTGTATCTTAAAAACATTTTATTAAGTAACATTAAAGGTTAATAAATGCTGTAAAAATGTATTGTTCTTTGTTGTTAGTTAATGCATTAACTAATGTTAACAAACAAGACCTTATTTTAAAGTCTTACCAATATTATAAATAATAAATATACTTTATATTAAGATATAATTTTAAATTATTTTGTCACACTGCAGGATCATATAAATGAGCTATAGGCAAGAAGGTGATTTAAAAAGGAACAGTGCCCATTCATACCAACTAAAATATGTTCCCTTATACATTCAAATACATTTTTAATGATCCTAAAATCTTGATGTTAATGAAAAAAAAATTGTTTTTCCAATTTTTCACCTCAAAAGCTAGGTGTGGTGCATAAGCCCTCTTGGATGGAGAAGCCCAGTGCTCAGAGTCAGGCAGAAGACAGGGCTTCCCTGCAGCAGCACAGAGACCGACATAAGTTCCTGCGCAACCCTCGCTTCCTGCTCCCAAATGCTCAACGTGGGGGAAAGTCTCTTATCATGCCAGGGAAGAGGCCGGAGTATGTGGGAAAGGGCAGGAAAAAGACTGGCAAAGAGAGGTGTGCCGCTGCCTTTGATTTTAATGTGTTTAACACAATTGTGTTAATTGTGTTAATTAACAATTAACACAATTGTGTACAACAATATTTGAAGGTCCCCCTTTAGATCGATGTATATTAATTATAAAAATAACCAATTAACAAGACATTTCTTGACTTTTAGTTGTTTTAGCTTATTTTCTTATTTTAAATAATTATAATTGTTTTGTCATGTTGAGGCCCCGTAGTGGGCCCCGGCCCCCTGGCTGAGAATCACTTTCTTTGAGAGACACTAGATATTGAAATGTTTGATGTTTGAATTCTATAATCTTCAATAATTAGTTCTATTAATTTGATTTAATTTCAAACCTTTTTCCCCATCTTCCAACAAATTGCCTCACCTAGGATCCAATACTATTCTATCAAATTCAAAACAAATTGGTTGACATAATGGCTTCTGTTTTAATTCCTGAAAAGCTTGTTCTTTGTTATTGCGTTGTTTGCATTTTGGACAGCTTTATTTAGCCATCAGTGCCACAATATTTGTGCAGCTTGCAGGGGACATATGATACACATTCGCACTCAAGATACCGATCACACTCCATTGTCTGCCATATATTATAAATGGTGCATGCATGGTTTGTGATATATGTTTTTTGAAGGCTTATGTAGACAACAAAAGCACAACATGATATTTCAAACCAGAAGAATGGATTATTCTACAAATAATATTACCAGCCATGCAGCCTAAATAGCTTTTTTTATTGATCGTCCTTTATTGACTCCAAGCTCACATCAGCATGGGTGGTGTGAGTCAGAGAGAGCACTGAAAGCTGGATTACAAATGAATCACTCCTTTGCCTGTGTCACTTGTCTGGCCCTACTGGAATATCTCTGGCCATTTAAATTAGGTTCTTTCCTTCACAGCAACAAAAATAATAACAAGACTGTCAAAATGCCTCTGCTGACTCATTCAGCATTTTGTGTCAACGAGCTCTGTGCAGTTCCTGTTTTCTGCTTCTTGGCAGTCAACAATAGAACATTGTTTGAATATTTATGACTGTAGTGTATATTTTAGGTTCTGTGACTGGTCACCATTTTTAAACACCATTTTTACTTTTTTAATTTATCCTGTGGTGTGACAAAATAATTTCTAAGTGCACAAATGTATTCTGTCAGTTAAGATGTAATTTATCCATTAATATGAGAATATAATATCAGTTAACAGTTTAAATAAATTGATTGACATTTATTATGGGACAAAACTGTTACATTCTGTATTCTTAGAAGACATTACATGATACATGATAACTATTCTGTTTATCTAATTGTGTATTAACTTAATGTAAGCTCAAATTGTGGTCAAAAAATTCCTCTTTCTATCTTTTAATATAAGTCCTGAGGGTCCCGCTCCCATCTTCACTGCAAATCCACCTGTGATCTTCTTCACTAACTACAGAGTAGGACAAGTCTATGAGGTATAAAAGCACCTTACTGTATATTTCATTCATTTTGGTCCATTTGAATGTATAATTGTCTTGATTCCACCTTTTTATCACTGTATACTACATGTTTTTACTCTTTACTACATGACTTGTATAGTGTAAATGTTCATTAGTCCCTTCAGAGCCACTACTGAATGGCTTCCAGTTTGGTATGTTTTCAGTTCTTAATAGTGCCTTCTGTTTCTTGCAGACTGCGGTGGAGCTCAAAAACACGACTGCGACCAGCCGTCACATTCGAATGATTCCTCCAACCTCTCCACACTTCTCTGTTGGTTTGGGTGAGTCTCATGAGAAAGTACCTGCTGACCTCATGAAAGACCCTTTTATGTTGGCAGAATGTTTCTCTGCACGGTCCCCGTTGAATCCGTTAGGCGTTTTGTAGCAGTACTAGCAGGGATATCTCTGCCAGCTCCGGAATATCACAGGATTCTGAGTGAGGAATTATTTAATAAAAATGACTTTGGTATTTACCCTGCAGCTCCAGGTGGCAGAGTAGGAAAACAGTGACATCTACTGTTAAAAATGTACAAAAATTACTATGTGATTTCAGCTTTTTGGGATCAAGACAAGCAATATTATGACAACAAAGCTTTATGTTCAACAGGCAGATTCCCTGGTGAGGGAGGGATTGTTGCTCCTGGAATGAGCTGCCAGTATATGGTGCGTTTTGCTCCGGACTCTCTGGCTGACTATGAGGACGCTCTGGTTGTGGAGACGCAGTTGCCGTATCCTCTCATTGTACCGATAGAGGCCCGCAGATCTCCTCCAATACTCACTTGTGAGTCAAAATAAACATAACTCTTTTAACATCTAGATCTTAAGGGGATAGTTCACCCAAAAATGTAAACTCAGTGGGGTCCAATGTTGTTTGAACCCCACTGACTTTTAAAGTATCTTCATCTGTTAATGATCAGTAAAAAAGGATTCATTTTCTCTTCTCGTGTGCCAGTGCCTGCTGTCATAGACTGTGGTTACTGCCTGGCAGGAGGGGTGAAGTTTATGGAGGTTTTATGTCGGAATGAAGGACTGAGTGCTGGAACATTCTGTGTAATGCCTAAGAAACAGTGGCCTGCCTCAAGCCTCAGGGTAAGCAAGCAAATGTCAACATGAAAACTCATAGTTTGGATTCCTTTCTTTGGCAGTATTATTATTCATTGGCTTCCTATGGATCTGTACATTTCGGCTGTACATTTGAACTTGAATAGTCAGAATGAACTTGAAAAGTCAGAATGAACTTGAAAAGTCAGAATGAAATAAAAGTTTACTCTATTTATTGGATGTTATTGAGCTCAGAATTTTTAATCAAAATGTCATAACTTGATCTTCCTGTGAAATGACAGACTTATGTCATATGGTATATTTTCAGGTGATACATGTCAAACCTCAGCTTCCAGTACATACATATAAATATAACAAGACACATAGTCAGAATAAAAATACATATTATGAACATAAGTACACAGTACATGAACATATCTTACAATGTTTCATATGAAGCTGCATAACAAGATAATCACATCAAAAACAATCACACACACAGTCATAATCTTCACACTAGAGTTCAACAGTTTTGCAGCCAAAGGAACAAAATCATTTTTATAGCGTTTGTATCTAGACCATTGGATGCAAAAACGTCAACCAGATGGGTCTACCCTCATTCAATCAAAAACCGATGGATAGAACCAAGTCCCTGCCCTACATTACTCTTTTTTTCGATAATCCGGTTCACTTGTCTTTTTCTGTTACATTGTGACTTTAACCTTGATTGCTTTTGATCCGGTATATTGTTATGTACCATCCTGAGAATTAATTTTGATTGTTTGTCTCAGTCTGCAGTGAAGTCTACTTTCGCAGAACAGCCTCCCTTTGCCATCAGTCCCTCTATTTTTGGTCTTCTCCCTGGACAAGCCACTGTCATGGAGGTGAGATTTTACTGACTGAAGAGCACAGATTGTGATGCTGACAGTCAATCAACTCAATCAGTAGCAAAAACCAAGAAAACCTTATACATGCTAATCAGTTTCGCACATTACCTAAATATACTCTAGCTCTAGGCGATTCCACATTATCATATATTCGTCTAATCTTCTCTATTTTGATTTGATTGACAGCCTTCATACATTTATGAGATAGTATAGCCCACCCGTTCTCTTATTGTAACTTTATTTAGCGACTGTAATTATGAATAAAAATAAATGCTTGTGGGTGGCAGAACAGAATTTAGAAGGTTTTTAACGGATTTTGGTTTTCTGCAGATAGAAAGAACTTCTTAACACTTTCAGTTTAAGATGCAGATTTTGTTGTGCATCATGCCATCATCGAAGAGAGACACATTCTGAAAGACTAATAAATATGCTAATTTATGTTAATTATCATACCTCGTGAATACAGTGATGCATAAAGACTGATGTTGCTCAGATTTTAATGAAATAAAGTAATCTGCAAGTCTGTGACTCTGTGTGTTTGGATTTATTTCATTGTTTAGGTTGTGTTTTTCCCCACAACTGCTGAGATCATTTCTCAGGACTTCACAATTGTCTGTGACAACTGTCAAGTGAAGGACATCACCCTCCAAGGTACAGAGTCAATTCAACCAAGCTTAAGTATGTAAATATGTTAGTAACTGATTCTATGAGATTTGAGACTACATCTACATTTGACAATTCATTTCAAAACACTCTACTTCCACACTAGCTTTTTCAAGCCTTTTCCAAAAGTTTCTCGTCCATACAGAAATGTCAGGAAATGCTTAAATCATCTTACTGCACATGCGTAAAACAAAATTCTCATTGAGATGATACCGACATAATACAATTCTTCTTCTGGCACAATCATTTTATGTCCCTACACTTTCTGGTGTGCCCAGGTCACACTCAAAAACGGCTATTCCATGTACACTCTTATAGGTTCTTTATTGGCATCTATGGTTCAATGAAGGACTTTTAACATCCATAACATTTATGGTGGAAAAAAATGGTTCTTTAGATTATTCAGATGTTCTTTACACTAAGAAAAAAAAGGGTCTTTTAAAAACTGTTCACTGAAAGGTTCTTTGCACAACCAAAAATGGTTCTTCTATGGCATCACTGTGAAAAACCCCTTTTAGAACCTTTTTTTTTTAAGAGTGTATGGCCAAAAACGCAATTGCCTTTATGATTTGGTGCAGGATATATCAGTCATCTTTGCTGGAATATAAAATGAGTATTGTACAAAGTAACATTTATTTTTAACGTCACTATAAAAATGAATAGCAGGCACAACAATGCCGGTATAACCATAGATATCTATGGGTACAATATGTGTCACAAGACAAAAACTGCATTTTCAAATGGATCCACTTGGGAGAGCGTTTTCAAAAAGCTCTGCTTTTGTAAAATAAAAATGCCGTTTTAGTGTGGATGGAATGCCAAAAGTAAAGAAAACGATTTTTAAACAATGTATCCAGATTAATGTAGATGTAGACTAACACAAAAACCTAGAAAATATATGTGTACATGTTTCAATACATTTTCTCAGGGACAGGTCAGCTGGTCACTGTGGAGCTGGTCTCAGTATCAGGCGGAGAGGATCAGCCTGAATTTGGGGAGTTGTGTGATATCACAGCTGACCATTTTGTCAGATTCAACCCAACCAATCCACATTCCACCTTGCAGAAGGCGGTGGTCATAAAAAACAATGCGTGAGCTCCTTGCACACATCTGCGTAAACACAGAATAGTATATACAGTAGAGACTTACTGATATGTTTGTAAATCATTATTTTGCTTCTGTGTAGACACTTGGAGCTCCCATACCACTGGCAGATCGTGAAGCCCAACCTTCAATGTTTGTTGCCTGGAGAGGCTCCAAACCCTTCCAGCATTCAGCATCATCTTGATACAGACAGTGTGTTCAGCATCTGTCCAGTTATGGGCGTCCTGACCCCTGCACAGGAACATGAGTTCCTGCTCACATACTGTCCCAAGGATGTACGTATGTGCACTCACACATATAAACACACTTAGGGATGAGATGCAGGTCAGGTCTAGAGACACGTTTTTTAATATTTTAACTTCTTTTAACTTGAGTGCCGCGTTTTTACAATGCCATGTCATGACACTGCAAAAGACGCAAGCGCAGCAATTAAAGACATCCATCTAGCATGTGTTTACATTGGAAAACTATGGAAAATATGCATTCTGTGTAAACGGCCCCTTATACACATGTGCACATCTGTACATTCCTCTGAACACTTGTTTTCTCTCTGTTTCAGCTGAAAGAGTACCACAGTGTCTGCCGCTTGGTGATCATGGATGTTCCTAATCCTCCCAGAATCAGTGACGATGGGTGAAATGAACTGATATTTGAATTTAAGATAAATGTAAGATTTTTCAATCAATAAGCACATGACATGTAGACACTTTCTATTTGCTGATTTTGCAGGACGTGTCTCGACACAGTTCTCCAAGTAAATGATGTGACCGTTTTAGAGGTTGAAGTGAAAGGTTCTGCTGAGCCGTATAAGATCCTTCTTGAGCCGTATGCTGTTTTAATACCAGGGGAGACCTACATACACAACACAATCCGCAAGAGATTCAAGGTAATAATAATAAAAATAATAATACATAAGTCTTATATAGCGCTTTTCAAGGAACTCAAAGACGCTTTACAAATGAAACAAACAAACAAAAATGAGAGTGCTATTATAGATTAGTAGGTAGTGCTGAGTCTAGAGGTCAAAATGACTCCAAACTTCTTTCTTAATTTTTTAGTTTACAACATGCTTTTATGTTCTGTGTCTGTGTGTTTTAGATGTGGAATCACAGCAAATCAATCATTCACTTTGAATGGGAGCGTATTGTTGACAGTCACGTCATTGAAGTTGAGCCATCAACAGGAGAAATAGGTCAGAGTGTATCAATAACAGTGTATCAGCAAATTAATGTATGAACAAACAGATATACACTACCATTCAAAAGTTGGGGGTCTTTAAGATAATTGTTTGAAAGAAATTGATTATTAAGCAAGGATTCATTAAATTGATAAAAAATGACAATATAGACTTGTTTCTTATGCACCAAATCAGCATATTAGAATGATTTCTGAAGGATCATGTAACACTGAATATGTCTGACGAAATGGCTGCTGCCATCACAGGAATATATTACAGTTTAAAACGCTTATTTTAAAACAAGCAATATTACTGTTTTTACTGAATTTTTTATCAAATAAATGACTTCTTTGAATGAGACTTCTTTCAAAAATAGATCTCAAACTTTTGAACCATTGTGCTTAAATAATAGAGTATTTATACATGAGTTAAAGGGACAATGTGTAGGTTTTTAGGTATTTTATTATCTAAAATCAATATTTTTATTCATAAATATGTCCTCAATGGTGTACAAATACCTCCGCTAATTATCTGACTTATCCTCATAAACGAAGAATTTATTATCTTTATATACATGGGACGGGTAGGTCCACGGAGGCTTCCATGTAGTTCCGCCATCTTGAAAAACTATAATAGCAGAGAGGGACAAAAAGTACTAGGCCAAAGCGTTTCCACAACGCGTTTTCGTTCAGAGCCAGCGTCACGTGACTGAAACCAGCAGAAGCGGAAGAGCAGAGCTTGTCACTGCCCCGGCAAGTTTAAAAGACTGCACTGTATGGTTATTTATAATGGAGGAGTCCATACATATGCTGAGTCACAGGATAAGGAGTCCTCGTCGTCGAAAAAGTCCAACATAGACCGTAAAAGGAAACGTGACCGGAGATTACAAAAAACAAGGGTTAATGTCGGGATTGCTAATGCAGGAGAAAGCTTTCAAAAGACACGCTGAAGTTGTCTGCTTTCTTCTCGACAGGTAAGTCAATGTTACGGTCTTAATTACAAGCTTTTTTTTCATTGCTTGGTTGTGTACTTTATTATATAGACAGTAGAACATTTATAGTTAAAAGTTAAACAGGCTCTTTGATGAATAGCAGCTATTGAGTAAAGTAGAGAAGGCCCTAAAAACAAGGTTGTAAGTTTTGTTTGTTCAAAACTGTAACATTCGTTTGTTCGTTGTGTCAAGTTTCAGTTTGTTTGAACAAACCAGTTCACCCGAAGGAAAACTCGATGAAGTGCTATTATAAGACATCCTGTCATAGCGTTTTGGTACATAACGGCTACCGTAGATGCTACACGCATTTGAAAAAGCGAGGCGCTGGAGAGCATTATTTGTTTGAATGCAAAATACAATTTCACCGCTAGATGGGAGAAATTCCTACACAATGTCCCTTTAATTAATAAACAAACGAATAAATGAATGAATTTTAACATGACATACAGTAAAATGCTGAACCTGTTGCTTGCTTTCAGAGATAAATGAGTGTTTTGACATGGAGCTGATTCTGACTGGAAGGAATCCTGGTCATTTTAGCTCTACCCTGCAGTGTCACATTCAGCACCATCCTAAAACTGTAGGACTGGCCATTGAGGTCACATTTAAGGTCAGAGGTGCACTTTCTACTGATTTAAACTCAGTAGGGTGTGTGGAGGCCACCACAAATGTTCTTACAATTTAATTCATAGTCAGTATGTTTAATATGGTGTCTCAGGGTCCGCATTGCTCAGTGAATGTGCCCAGTCTGGATTTTGGTTTGCTGGAAATGGGAAATGAGAGCATCTCTACCATCCATATCACCAACAACAGCCTGGTAGATGCTCCCTGGAGCCTAGAAGAACTGTCCCACACCCAGCCGCCCATCAGAGGACTGGTACAACACCCTATTTACACCTCTAATCAAGTCTAGGGTTTGAACAAAGCCTAATAATAATAATAATGATATATATATATATATTTAAGTTTATATATATATATATATATATATCTTATTATTATTATTATTATTATTATAATATTTTGATATATTACATATTATTTTATAAAATAAATATAAAAGGTATAATAATATATAAACTTAAATATATTTTTACATGTACAATATTATTTTATACAATAAAATAACCTAAATAATAATCGTAATAATATGTATTTTATAAAATAAATATAAAACGACATAATAATAATATATAAACTTAAATATATATTTACATAAATAATATTATTTTATAAATCAAAATAACCATACTAATCATAGTAATAATAACAATATGTATTTTATAAAATTAAATATCATTATTATTATTATTATATTAATAAAAATATAAAGGTTTTTATTTGGTTTGTATGTTATATAACACAAAGTTTTTGTATCTCATTTTCTACATGTGTGATCAGGTGTCTATCAATCCAAATAAAGGTGTGCTTCCTCCCCTGGCGTCCTGCAGTGTGGATGTGGTCTTCAGAGCCCTGTACTGCCATCATTTTGATTCAGTCCTACTGCTAACGGTGCTCAACGGCACTGGATGGTGAGGAAATGAGTCACATCATTTGTTGTGCAGATGTCGATGAGAAATAGTATACTACTTTAATGTTACCTAATGAAAAAGTGTTAATACTGTCTTGTGTCACATATTTGAGTGAAGGTGTGCATTTGTGTTTGTCTTCAGTCACCTCTCTGTACGGGCGGTCGTCCAGTCTCCTCAAGTGTGCTTGCTGAGCAGCGAGCTGGTGTTTGCTGATCTGTATGTAGGTTTTCCACAGACAGGCAGTGTTACCCTGTTTAACCAAACACTACTGCCAGCCCACTTCACCTGGAGCAAGGTGAGGAACTGACAGTTTATGTAATGTGTTTATCTCAGGATGTTTTTATCTTGTTTTAATGATCTAAGCCTTTAATGAACAGCCTTACAGTGTTACTATATATAGTAATATAAAATTGAACCATAATGTGGTCATACTTACGGAAAATTAAGTGCCCTCAGTTATTTACACATAAAAAAAATCTATAACTCTTTAGAAAAATATCTTTAAAAAAATCATATAAAGTTGCATGGCAGACATGTTGAGATCACATGACTAGACACTTTTTCTCATGGAATAAACAAATCATATTTGTAAAAAAGAATCCTGTTCTGCAAGTGTACTTTGCGTAATATGTGAAAAATTAAATCAATCTTGGAATGTCTGTCAACCAATCAAAACAATTCAATATTGCTCTGGTATAATGTTGCGATATTGTACAGGTTGGACCAAATAATATAAATCTCAGGTCTTTTTTAGTCATTCTCAATGTTTTCTCTTCCTCTCAGCTCCGAGGTGCACAAGCTCATCTCTGCTCTGCAACCTTCAGCCCCTCTGCAGGCACTTTGGAGCCCAATGCCAAAACAGAAGTCACTGTATCATTCACTGCTCACACTGCTGTACGTACTGCTACTGTAATACTCAAACACCCCACAGCTTGTAAACTAAATATTTGATGAAATTCAAGCTCCAGTACAATATATTGTTCCTCACATTATTATAAATGTGTTTTTTTTAATGTTTTTAGGAGGAACTGACTGAAGTGGCTGCGGTTTGTGAAGTAAAAGGAATGGAGAGTCCATTAGTACTGGGCTTTTTTTCTAAAGCCAAACCTCTCAGAGTGTCCTACTCACTGCCTTCTGACTGGTAAAGCCACATTTTCTCATATTCACATTTCTTTGGTTAGTCTTTTAGCATTGCTACAACCTCATTGTGTTCTTCACTGTTACATATTTAGTATTAATTCAAGTGATGACAATCACCAACCAATCACACTGGACTTCACTGAGCATGAGCCAGTCATCATTGGCAAATCAATCAAACGGCATTTGCTGATAACTAATCGCACTGCTATACCTGCTCCGTTCACTGTCGAGGCAGAATACTTTACTGGATACGGTCCTTCACAATCGGATGAAAACTCCAAAAGGTACAGTACATACAGTACATACAGGTTCTGCTTAATTGTTTTTGTATTAATACAAAAAATAAAAAATAGACAAATTAACATATTAATATTGCGTTTGGGGTTGCTTTTTAAAATATTTAAAGATTTTTTTATATTTTTGAAAGAAGACTATTGTGCTCACCAAGGCTGCATTTATTGTAATATTGTGAAGTAATATTTTTTTAAACTTTTTTTCTGCAATATATTTTAAAATAAAATGTATTCCTGTGATGACAAAGTTGAATTGTCAGCTTCATTACTCCAGTCTTCAGTGTCACATGATCCTTCAGAAATCATTCTAATGGACTGATTTTGTGTACAGGAAACATTTCGGTAACACTTTATTTTAATGTGTCCTTATGTTGTTACATGTTACATATATTTACTATAGTAATAACTATAAATTAAGCATAATTACATGCAACTAACCCTAAACCAAACTCTATTCCTACCCTAATCCTATAGTAATGTAGTTCATTAATATTACACATTAAAATAAGGTGTAACCAACATCAATATAGAGAAAAGTTGTGCTGCTTAATATTTATGTGAAAACCATGATACATTTTTCTCTAATGAATAGGAGGTTTATTTCAAATAGAACATTAACATTTTAAATGTTGAATAGGATTATAACATTATATAATTTTTAATGATTTATCAATTAAGTTTAAATCATATTTGAGAGTCATTATTTTTATTATTTGAATATAATATAAAGAAACTCTTTTACCTGACGCTTTGGCCTTTTCTTTCAGGAGCAGTGCACCTCTCCACTCCGTCCAGGCCAAAAAAATACAGGAGAAAGCATACGATGGTCAGTGCAACCTAATCCTTTCTGTTCTTTAGAACCTTAGGCCGGTGACACACTGGATGCGTGGCGTGAGCGTCTCAGCTGCGTGGCGTGTCCGTTTTTATTTCGGCTCCCATCCCATGTTAACAGGTTAGAGCTTGCACACTGCCTGCGTGACGCGCGTGCGCCTATTTTTCACGCGACACGCAAGTGTGTCGGAAGCGTTTCCAGGCAAAATAGAATAGGAAAATATGTTTATATGTCATTTTGACACGAATACATATTAATAAATGTCATTTTGATGTTTGAAAGTGTCTAGGTTTTGACATAAATGTAATACAAAAATGTAATACAAATATAAATGTAATTTAAAAAAAATATTATCGATTTTCCAATACTGCACCTGTCAATACAGAACGAAATATTCTATAGCCTATTTTGCCGTCAACACTGCCGACGTTGTCTTTGCTGCTATATATTTATGGTTAACATGAAGTATAGGCCTTCCACAGCTCTCTCCCCGTATGTCAAATATATCACCAATGAGGCTTATCATATGTCACCTCGCAGCAGCAGCGCCGCGTCAGACACGCTTCTGGTGTGCAAAGACATGGAAAATGCGACGCAGCCGCCGCGCAGCTGACACGCAACAGAAACGCCACGCTCACGCCACGCATCCAGTGTGTCACCGGCCTTAGAAAGTGATACACCAAAGTCAAACATGCATTTTCTTTGCTTTCAGAATTTGTAAACTGTCTGCTTTCCCATGGAAGAGGTGCAGCGTTCTTTGTTAAACCAAACAGCGGAATGCTCAGCCCATTTGAGAGTCAAACCATCAATATCACTGCTTTCACCAATATGTGGGGAGATTATCAGGACAATCTTATATGCAAGGTATGTATTTGACAAAACAATGAAACTGAATTTTTTTTGCCTTTCTCAAATCAAACAGCTGTTACAATAAATTCTTATGAATTTATGAAATTTTTTAGGTTGGAGATCTAGATCCAACTTCCATTCCTATGCAGATGTCTGTGAGGGGCTGCCCCATTTACTTTCAGATGATTGGACCTCAGCCTGACAATCAGAACCAGGGTCCAATTATACGGTCAGTGTTCTTAGAGGATACTTTAGATGTTGCAGTTTACATGCAAAGATTTTCCCTTGATATTTATGATTTACAGGTTTGGAAGCCATGTTTCTGGAGGAGACACTGTGTCACGCTCTTTACGGCTCATTAACACCAGTCCGTATGGTGAGCCGTTCACCACGTCAATTTTACAAACGTTTCTCACATTCTTGTTTGATTTGGTAACTTTTATTTCAAAGCTGCATAAATCACGTTATTTTCTGAAACTTCTCAGATATCCGTTTGGATTGGGTGACCTACAACCTGGAGGTCGGTGATAATAAGTTGATAGATCTGTTGGTTGCATGTGGTGAGCCCTTTCCTCTGAAGGATGCAGATGGCAATGAGGTTGTTGGAGGGCTGGACTCATCCATCATGTTCTCGCCCACATGGGATGACAGTCAGACCCCCAGCAGAGAAGGAACAAGCTCGACATTCATGACCAAATCTGTGAGTCTAGCCTTAGTTTTCATGACAACATCCCAAAACAGATTCAGTTCACAATCCAAAAAGTGCAGTTGCAATTCACTAATTGAACAATTTTTCTTCTCTTTTAAAGGATGATTTTGAAGAGAATGAGGAAGAATGTGATGGAGAGGAGGGCAGTGGGGCTTCTGTGTCTCTGGCTCCAGTGAAGAAGCTGTTCTCTGTGTTTCTGAAGCCTCATGAAGGGAATGTCTCTGACTACCCATACTGCATCACTCCACAGCAAACCGTAGGTTATGGGGATCAGCACTGTTCCAGGTCTCCATTAGAATCTTTTTTTATGTACATATCTGGATGTAGAACATTAATGATGAGAGGGTCTGATGGGGTAGTCTGGCTATCATCAGACCAAGCTCAATCTTTTAAGATTGAACATTGGTCTGGGGAGTCTGCTATGTATTTTCTACTGCACAAGAGGCGTGATCAACGGGCATAGTTCAAATGACTCTGTACGCAATTGGATAGTCCTTCAACCAATCAGACCAACGATGACGTACTTTGCAGAGTGACGCGAAAACTCCTGGCAGGAAATGTGTAACCAAACGTGTTGATCAGCGGTTTGCAGAAGCAGCAATGGAATCGAGCGATTTTTGCAGGTTATGCAAAAAAAAGCATGAAAGTTAGTGGTATTTACACCCACTCGAGCGAGTTGTTTGCTTAAAAGAAGCCATTGAGCATCGGTGAGAGGTTAAAAGGAGTTGGACAGAGCCGTAACGGCTCTGGAATTGGATTGGATTAAACCCGCCAATAGCGCGCCAGGTGGATAAGCCAGTTTGTGATTGGTTACCGCAAATTTGTAAAGGAAGCAGCAGAGATAAATGTACAGGTTTCCAGCCTGAGCTGCAGGGCGAAATCAAATCGCCGGCTGGGTTTACCCAGTCTACTGATGGGAGGGAAAAAAACATTTAATATGTGCTTTATTACAGGTAGTTCCAGCAGGGGGCAGTAGCACCATTCACGTGTCTTTCACTCCTCTGATCCTGTCATGTTCAGCCAATCAAATATGTTTGGGTTATGCGTTGGGTTACATGACTCTGGACTCTAAGGTATGTGACTGTGCGAAATTAAATCCATATATTTTACACTACTGATCATACAGTACCCATCCATGTTATTTATCTTGCAGCTTGCGTCACTGACTCAATTCAAAGTAGAGAGAGCCCAGGGCTATGAACTAGAACCTTTGAGGCTGGACATGCAGGCTAATATAAAACCTGCCATGTGAGTTATTGATGTGTTTAATACACATATTTTTACTACATATACATGATAAAACAGAACACTAGTAACCACTGTGTGTGTGTGTGTAGTTTGTCAGTGCAGATGCCAGAGGATTCAGAGGTATTGGAATTCACTGCAGCTGCCAGTGATACACTAGACGGAAGATCTCACACACAGGTGCAGTTAATAACAATATGTATCCAGATTAAAGACAAGCAAGTTAATTATGACAGTCCCTGTTGGTGGTGTGAGGGTTTAGCTGGATATTTTTGTCTTTCCATTTTTTATATGTAGAGGGAATCCATGGTCTCTCGGACGTTCCAGCTGAAGAACAATACCGACATGGCCTTGAGTTTCAGACTGAGCACACACCCCCCATTCTCAGTGCTGAAGCCCCGACAGGCCCTTAAACTGATCAGCAGCTCACCCTCTCACAGACACACACAAGGACTCTCTGGGCCAGGAGACGAGCAAACATCACTTCTGTTACAGCCTAAACACATCATGCAGGTCTGTGCAAACATATTATACGCATTTGAACATATTTGCATAATGTATAGTAAAAAAGTGACATGTGAAGGCCAATTATGGTAACCCATCAAATACGCATTTCAGAATCTTGGCAGAAGTAGTAGGTCAACTGGGTACTTTTCGCATACTATATAGACCTTATGCACCAGAGAAACAAGGGCGCCGCCATCTTTGGAAAATTGTCTTTTAACTTCCGTTTTGCGGTCGCTCTGTATATTTATATGGCATTTCTGTCCAGGAGTAATTAGCTTTTTAAGTGGATTTACTTTATGTAAAGTTAACGAAAGTTATCATGAGGACTGTAATGTTTAAAGCAGATGACTTAACAAATGTAAATCGACCGGGAAGATTTTAAAACGAGCCGTTCATTAATAAACACGCAAAACGCTGTGAAAATACAGACCGGAAGTCAAAAGACAATGAGCGCAGCGCTGAAAAGGGGCGGAGCTACATAAGGTCTATAGTAAGGAAGAATAAGATTTCGGATGCACTGATTGTTTTTCCAATCTGATCCAGAAATGGTTTCAATGATCTTTTAAATTTGCAGGTTAAGGTGGCTTTCCATAATTCAGCTTCGCTTCTGACCTGTCTGAATGAACCATGTGAGGAATTAGATGCTCAGCTCTCTGCTACCCTTCTGTGCAATGATGTTGGAGAAAGGACACTACAGTTTCAGCAAAGTCTGACCATTCAGTACAGCAATAACAGCATACAGGTCTCTACACTGGCTTAATTTGCTTCCTTTAAAAATCTAAAATGATTCAGTCTCAGAATAAATGCACTTTGTGAGGTGCACAGCACCATCACCTCCATCTCATCCCCATCTTGTGGGAGTCATATTGTCCTGGAACAATAGCCTCATTCAAACCAGTATTTACAGCAAATAAGTCAAATTTGGACTTTTAATTTTTTAATAATGAAAAACAAGGCTTAAACAGACAAGGCTTAAACCTAGTCCCAGACTAAAATGCATGTTTGAGCTGTTTTAACTGAAAGCAACTTGCACTGGCATATCTCAAAATATGTCAATGCCATTGTTTTGTCTCAAGATGCACACCAGTAATGTTTTTTTTCTAGGGCCCGTTTATAAAAGCTACTTAAGTACCCTAATTGAACTAAGGCCTAATCCTGGCTTAATCTAAACCCTGTCTGTGAAACCAGTCCATAATGTCTTGACGTCAAATTCATCTACATGTAACCATGTGGTAAATACTGTTGTCTTTCAGACAGTGTCCCTTCACGCTCATCTGGCATTACCGACACTGCACCTGTCCAGCACCACTGTGGATTTTGGCACCTACTACGTTGGACAAACAACTGTCAAAGAGGTCAACCTCTACAACAGAGGTGGCTCCTGTAGCTACTGGACCGCACTTACAGGTGAAATGGTTTGGCATTGGAGTGGAATGAGTGTACACTAGCATTTACAAACTGGCAGTAATAACAGATTGCACCTTTAATCCTATATTTTATCACGTGATCTTTACGATCATGGTAATTACCTTGTATCTAGTTGAGCTCATGTTTTGTTTTGGGTCTAGATGCCGAAGGTGACAATAAAGTGTTCAGGTTGAGTCCAGACTCTGGTGTGTTGAAACCTCTTGGGGATCCACCGTCCTGTAAACAGCTGCTGCAGATCAGCTTCACTGCAAGGTATAGTCTAGCTTACCCGATACTCGCAACCAATCACGTTGTAGAAAATACTTAATTCAAGAAATGTATCACATTCTGCAATGGATGAAGTAATACCTCAGCTTAGGTTGAGTTTGAAGTTCAAAGTTCAGGAATACTGTACTATATAGCTGTATTTGTTTAATCAGACGCAGGCCTGTAAACCTAATGCAGTCTTTCTTAAACTTTATACTAACAGTATTTTCCCCATAGTGAGCAGAAAGAGTTCCAGACAATCATCACAGTGCAGGGGGTTCTTGGAGAGACGCCACTTGTTCTTAAGATCATTGGAAGTGGATCATTTGATGAGAGTTTTGTATCGCCAATATCTGACACCTGACAATACAACACTGAGTTCCACTTATAAGACCAGATAACCAAAAAATATCTCTTTCTTTCCTTATAGACATTCAGTGGTTTGATTAGACACTGCTCTCATTGTACTTAAAATATTGTATTTGTGAATTTTTTTATTCTTTTAATTATAAAACAGATTAAAGACCTACATAAGAACACAACAAGCAAATTTCCAGTGGTCAACTGTATGTTTGCAAATCAAGGATCACAGGTCAGGTTTTTGTTAAACAGTGATTTCACACATACATTACCATTCAAAAGTTCGGGGTCGGCAAGTTTTTTAAAAAGAAGTCTCTTGTTATCACTAACACTGTATTGATTTGATCATATACAGTAAAAACTGTAATATTATGAAATATTATTACAATTCAAAGTAACTGTTTTCTATTTGAATATATATATATTTTTTTAATATAATTGATTCCTGTGGTGACAAAGCTGCATTTTCAGCATCATTTCTCCAGTCTTCAGTGTCACATGATCCTTCAGAAATCATTCTAATATATAAGATTTGGTGCTCAAGAAACATTTCTTATTATTATCAAAGTTGAAAACAGTCGAGCTGCTTAATAGTTTTGTGGAAACCATTAAACTTTTTCAGGATTCTTTGATGAATACTGTAGAGAGTTCAAAAGAACAGCATTTACTTGGAATAGCAATATTTTGTAACATTATAAATGTCTTTACTGTCACTTTTGATCAATTTAATCATCTTTCAGCTGAATAAAAGTATTCATTTCTTTTAAAAATGGTACTAACCCCCAAATTAAACAGTAGCGTACCTACCTTTTGAAACACAAACCTTTATACATAAATCGTTTTAATTCAAATAAATGAGATGCATTAAAAATCTTTATGAATTACATGGGTCCTATATAAAAAAAAAAATATTTCTCCATAATTCTGAGTTTTCCTGCTATATCCATATCAGAAGAAAAGACCATCAAATGAATGCAACAAATCAAGAGATAAAAGTTGTTATTCTGATAGATCTTACAGATAATGGCATGTCTATTTTCACGATCCGTTATCACAGTTGAAATGCAAGGCACTTTAAAGAGAGATGTGAATGTTATCATTAACATCCTCAAGAGTAAGGCAAACACCCACTGAAGCACACTATATAAGAAGTGTGCTCTCTCTCTCTCTGCTTGAGTTCTATAGTTAGTGTTCTAGCAGCTTGATTAAAAATAATTGGTGACTGTTAGTTTCTCTGCGTGTCATTGCATCATGGGGTTTTTGCTCTAGGGGTTTCACGGTCCAGGGTACTCGAAAACCGCAGCCGCTCCCATTCCAGTCCCAATGCACATGGACACCACGCCATAACCTCTGCAACAAAAAAACATTAGAAATGGGAAAAGGGATTGTCATCTTTTTTGTTGCTGTATAGTTATTAATACTTATAGCTGTATTAGGGCCCTATGATTTCCACGGAGTGGAAAACGTAGATGGGATCCTGAATGCAGTCATAAAAATGGAATTGAATGGGTAACGGAATCTTTTTTATGGATTTTATGGGTAATAAATGGAATTTTGAAGAAAAAAAAGAAAGAATGGAAACAGTAAACAGTTATGTCCGTTCACCTCTTGCGTCTGCGTTTGAGCTCATTGAGCAAAGTCACGACCTGTCGAGCACCAGTGCAGCCCAGTGGATGACCAAGAGCAATGGCCCCTCCATTAGGATTCACTTTCTCCATAGGAATGCCCAGCTTTTCCACACAATACACAGCCTAGGATAATTGTGAAAGTTGTTGATATTAATAAAAGGAAAACACTGGAAAAACGGGGTAATCCAAGAAAATGTATCAGTCACCTGACTGGCAAATGCTTCGTTGATCTCAAACACATCAATATCATCCACAGTTAGCCCTGCACAAGCAAATGCAATAACACGCCTCATTTACAACCATTATTTTGGAATAATGAAAATGGAAAATCGATTCCAATACATTTTTCAAGCATGATTACTACTGGTATATAAATGGCTGAAATGAACGTAGAGGTACAGTAAGAGCAGCTGTACTCTCACCAGCCTGGCTGAGGGCTTCTGGGATAGCATAGGCTGGGCCGATGCCCATTACGTCCGGTGGAACACCCACCACAGCACTCGCCCTCAGCACCCCAAAAACAGGAAGTCCCAGTTTCTCCACCGTAGATCTCCGCCCAATGAGCACTGCCGCAGCACCGTCACTCACCTGACTGGCATTACCTGCAATGGGAATGAAAGAATTGAGTAATGGAATTTACCATCCTTATTTTATTTTATTTTTTTTTACAAAAATTCAGCATGCAAACCAGCTGTGGTGCTGCCGGTTT
Organism: Rutilus rutilus; assembly: GCF_951802725.1. NCBI lineage: Eukaryota > Metazoa > Chordata > Actinopteri > Cypriniformes > Leuciscidae > Rutilus > Rutilus rutilus. The sequence continues at coordinate 14,093,683 of NC_140228.1, forward strand.
CCTTGAATGCCGGTCGCAATTTGGCAAGGCCTGCTAAGGTAGTCCCAGGCCGGATCCCATCATCCTTTGTGACAGTAATCCTGCGCTCAGTGCCATTTTCTTCCACAAATTTAGTAGTGACTGGTGTGATCTCTTGATCAAATAAGCCCTTTTTCTGCGCCATGGATGCCCTAGTGTTATAAAAGTCCACAAACAATTGGTACTTTAATAGAGTTGCTTTGAGTGCATTTTTTTGCGTGCAAAATACTAACAGCTGGCATGTATAAACCATTCATAAATATCCTGGGAGCACCTACTTTTGTTGGGAACTGAGTGCAAAGCTGTCCTGTTTTTCTCTAGTGATGCCAAATCTCTCGGCAACATTCTCTGAGGTTATTCTGAAAGGAAACATACAGAAAACAGAGGAAATAATGTTTATTTTAATGTAAAGATTAAAACACAGTGTTAAAGAATAACATCTATACCCCATGGGAATGATGCAGTCACTGGCTTTCTCGTTGTCCATCAGTCGGGGGCTGATGTCTCCTGGGTCCCCTGGCGAACGAAGGGACATGCTCTCCACGCTGCCATGAAAGAGCAAGAAGAAAAGAGACGAGCTATAAGATTCAGATACAATCATTTAAGGACATAAACTACCAGTCTAAAGTTTGGAATAATTAAGATTTTTTTTTACATCTTTGTGAAAGAAGTCTCTGAAGACTGGAGTAATAATGATGCTGAAAATTCAGCTTCACCATCACAGAAATAGATAACATTTTATAATATATTAAAACAGAAAACAGTTATTTTAAAATGTAATAAGATTTCATAATATTTGATTAAATAAATGCAGTCTTGGAGAGCATAACACCAAATTGTTACATTCACACAATTAAAAAGCTAACATTTGATAACACAAAAAAAACAACCACAACAAACAAATATAAAAATAAGGATCCTACACAATGATTAATACTAGTATACCGAAATCAACAATTACAAATGTGGCATACTAACCCACAGGCAAGTCCCAGGTCATACGAACCTCCTCTGATTCCACCTTAAAAGGCAGAAAAAAGCCTGTTAACTGTAACTGTAAATTAACTGTAATCTTGTATTTTCTTATGCTGCCGCCCAAAATGTGCCATTTTAATGCATAAATGTAGTTCTTACCCGCAACATTAAAAAGTGCTTGTAGTCCAGAAGAGCACTGCCTGTTTACAGTGTAGACCGGTACTGACTCAGGGAAGCCACTGAAAGTTGAACAAACTCTTGAATTTTACAGTCAATTCATATGTTTAGCGATATCTTGATTTATTAGGAATTCTTTGCTCATTTTACCTTAAAAATTGTCCGATTCGAGCCATAAGTGCACCTGCCCCTGGTTGTAGAACATTACCTGAAAAACAGCATTCAGTAAGTGTAAGGTACTCTTCATATATGATGTAATGTTAATGTTATAAAGATATAATGGTTTGCTCAGACTGACTGTCATCTGACTCACCAACACAAACATCCCCTAGTAAAGAGGGTCGCAGTTCCACATCCTTAAGAACTGCACTCATCACTGCACTGAGCAGCTCATCTGGGGTAGTGTCCTAAAATATGGAAATATTATATATGTAGACGCACTTTAATAGAGAATGCATTGAATCTCACTGTCAAGCAGTCATTACAGCCCACCTTAAAAGATCCTCTCTTCGCCCGGCCGATGGCTGTTCGGAGCCCATGAACCACAACGATATCATTTGGATCAGCAGCTGATGCGCTGCACTGCCTCATTCCAACGCGTTTATTTGACGACAGATGTCCCGACAAAACCTGCACTCTGTGCATTTTTAATGACGAAAATGTGGACACGAAGAAAATAAAAGGATTACCGTTTATTGAGATATACACATATGGCAAACAGTCACTGATGTGTGAACTATGCTCTACATTTCTGATGATGTTTCCTGGTGAACCTTGCTTCTCTGGTCACACTGGTTATCATTGGCTAGTGCGTTCTGACGTCATCATGTGGAATTATGGGTGATGAAGTACACATGTGGAGTTCCTCAAACTATCTATCTAATTGTAGTAAAAGTATTTTAAATGATTTACTACTTTTAATGCCTAAAATTAGTCATATTTCGCTGTGTTCTACATTTTGTATGCAACTATCTAAATTTTGATGTTTATGTAAACCTATTATGCAAAATTCACTTTTACATGGTGTTTGAACATAAATGTGTGTCGGCAATGTGTGTTGTGTACACACCAACCACCCTATAATGGTAAAAATCCACCACACATTTCCGATAAACATAATATATTATGTTTTTAATTACCATAAATTAGGGTTTACCATATTTTAGTTTTCAGAAAACACATGCATAGGCCCCGCCCACAACTGATGACGGGCTCTGCCGTAATAGCATAGAACCCGCCCTGAGTGACCTGTACAGTACTGCCTTGTTTATATCCTCATCATTTAAACAGCTGCATTCAGGAAATGTGTTCTTACTAAAGTTATTCAATCAATAGCAGTGGGTTATTTTCTATTTTTCTTTTGTTGTTTGATTCATATTAACACTATATATAACAGTAGGTACTGTATATTATGCTGCTTTCACTTTAATACACAGATCTAATATACACATGCGATTTCTTTACTTGCTGTTTACGTTCACAAACATAAGAAACCGACTGTGTTTATGGGAACTTTGTTTAACATAACTTTGTGTGTACATTAGACAGTTTAAGCGCAATAATAAAAGAGAACTTAGTTTATTACTCCCAGGAGTCCGGGACACGTTGTTCTGTGCGCACGCTTTGGATGTGTGCGCTCAGAAAAACATATATCAGAAGTTTAGACTGATATGGCTTTAAAACAAATGCAGATAATAACATTTCATGATGATGAATTACTACAATGTCATGTGGGCGTGAGCGTGATAAAGATGATATGAGACATGATAGAGATGGTATCTGAGGCACGAGCTGTCAGGCTCCGCCCTCTTCTGGATAGAGGGATGGGGGGCAGCAGTTCATTGTTTTTCCTGTTTTTCCTTCCACTCAAAAATGGGCATTTACAACATGGTATAGTAATTGCTCTGTGAGGTATTTTTAGCTGAAAATTCACAGACACATTCTGAGGACTTAAATTACACCTCATTGTAAAAAGGGGCATAACAGGTTCCCTTTAAACGTGCAAAATCCCATAAATCAGGGTTTTAAACTGTTTTGACATGCCACAAATGTTTGACATATTTTCTAACCTCATACAATTATTCTAAAATTAGTAGAAAATAACATTGGAATTGAACAACATATACAAGTACAGTAGGCTAATACGCTAGACCTACTATTATTTTATAGTAGCCTATTACTGTAATTGTATATGATGTTTCCAATATCTGCAGTCATAATTTAGTTTGAACTCCTGATTACCATTATCTGCACCTACTTTTACGGCCCATTTGTTGAAAAAGAAAAAGGAAAGCACTTCATTTTTTTAGGAGTTTCAGACCTATTTTTGTACCCATTTCGACATTTCGTAAACGATGTTAAGCACAGTCGGCCGAGGGCGCCAGAATCTCGTGCAGCGGCAGCGAGTCTGAAGCACGCGCGTCATCGCTTCCTGAGGCTGACATTACACTCGCTCGACTCGCTCCTCTGTGGAAAAACTCGGCGTCAGTCAATGTTTGCGGAGAGGAAACTTTCTTCCTTTGACGGCGCGCAGTCGACGAGATTTGCAGCTTTCCCGAGCACACACCGCTCCATCTGTTTGGATTACTGACATCTGCGACTCCAAAAAAACATAAACCGGAAAGCTTTTCGGAAGGTGGATTTGTGAGGTTCCCCTCAATTTTTGCGTGACAACTGTATTCAAGTGCGCGCGGCTTCCGGATATATCACTGTTCTTACTGTATCTCTCGGACAAGAATTTTCCTCTTCACTGCGTTTAAACCCAGAAAACTGCTCGCTTTGAATCGCAGCTTGGTTTAATTTGTCTTAAGTGTCAGCTCCAGTATGAAGATACGCACGTAAGGTGAGTTCTATGTAGAATAACAATGACTGCATTTACATTAACAGTGGTGTGCAAAGATTTGCTATAGAGAGTCAAATGCATTAATGTTAGTTACACATACGGCATTAGACACCCGTTCAAAGAGTACTGCTATTAAAGAAACGTATTCTGAGTTTATGTTGTGTTTTGTTTAGGCAGAACTTTAACACTGTGAGTAACGAATGCTTATATTTGCTGGAATTATAGGCTATATGACATTTGCTAATGCGACCTCCTGAACCTACTTGGAAAACACTGTATAGCGTTACAAATGATATAAAACTCTGTCTTAAAATATTTGTTTCTATAGTTGTGTCTAGTATAGCCTAGTCTATCTATGGGTCATTAGGCTATATGGAATGGGATCATTTTTTTTTCTTGAAATCTCAAAATAATAACGTGACTTAACGTCTTAATATATGTTGGGTTTTGATTATGAAAAAGTAACAGGGTTGACAGTTTTACTTTTTATCTAGCTACAAGATGTTTATTAGAAATAATTATATATAGGCTATATATATGAAAAAGTTATTATATATATATTTACATTTCTCACTAATAATTTGTTTACTGTACAAATTTAATGGTAACAGAGTTGATTGATTATTAAGTCCATTACTGACAAACTATAATGAAACAAATTAGAAGATAAAGTGGCTTTGATGTTCTTAAAGAGCATGATTTTTTAACATTTATGGAATTTAACATTGTTTTTATGCATAACCTGAGTACACCCAATTATGGTAACAGTGTTGACTGTTTAAGATCTCCTCTTACTGACAAACTTGAATTATAAAATGAAATGATTTAAAAAAGACCTTGAAGAGCACGGATAAAGGGGAATTATGATGTCAACAGGGTGGATGCATAACCTTAGCACACAACATAACTTTTTAATAAAAATATTTTGTCAACTAAAGCCTGAAATGATATATTAAATGAGTATATATCATTAGTATTAAATCCTAGTTTTCTTTTATTTTTTGCAATCAAAATGTGCATAACCCTTATGATAAAATAAGACATATATAAAGTTAATGGCTTATGCCAATTAAATATTAACGAGCGGCACAAAAGGCACCCCTTTCATGGAATGACCTATATAAGCTGGTTTAACTACAGTTAAATATATCGAAAGCCATATATAATACTGATATTAATAGGGATACTAATGTAGACATACAGACGCTATAATAAAGTTGGAGATTGATGGAATGTGCTGGCCTGCTTTTCCTTCTTGCACTCTTCCTTCAGTCACTCATTATCCCCTGATTCTGAAATACTTGAGTTTTTGTTTGTTTATTAAAGATCCTCCTACTTAATGAGTCATTGAATATTTTTTCTGTCTCAGCCAAGCCTATGTTCAAGAATGTTTCTCACGGCATGAGGAAGAAATCTAGATGAACTTTGTACCTTCATTGCAATGTTGACTGAGCTTCTTTTGAAACTTAGACACCAACCGAGTCTTACTGAGTCATAATACTCACCTTAGACTCAGGTTCAGCGATCCACATGCATAAATAGCCTAGCCTATTATTGATATCACGTTTTGGGCAAAACATCCCAGCAGATTGCTGGAGATACATTCCATAGGAATGCAAGATGAGTTGGATGGGATCATCTGAGTTATCTGACCTTAAAGTTTATCATCTTTAGACAGGCCTGCTGCACACTCTTGTAGCCAAATTCTCAGGGTTCATGTTTATACGCTCTGGTTTAGGAGCATCTGGACAGGATATTGAATTCGCCCTCCCTAGTAATGCAAGAAAAAATTATTAGTCTTTCAGTTTGATCATTAGACCCCTAAAGATTCAAGTATTCAGAACATTTTGTTCACTTGCCATCACACACAAGTCTTCTTCACGTCCGATGGAAGATCTGTCCAGCGCAGACAGGTAACAGGAACATTTCAAGGCAAATATGTTGACTTAATTTCACCCTGAGTCATATTTTTGGGAATCCCTAAAGAACTATTTTGGCAGAGAGACATTGAAACCTGTGATGAATGACCACCTTAGATTAGGATGTCGGAGAAATGTGGTATTTTATCCTGTTCCCTTAGAATGTCGGTTTCTTGGCTGGAAGTCAAAGTGTTGTCTGGTCAGCCACAGATCTTCATGATGGATCATTAGTTTTGGGCCTAATCTCAGCGCTAGCCGACTAGACACGGAGGAAATCACAGTGGTCTTATCACTTGCTTGAGTGATTGGACACGCACACGCCAAAGAGCCAAGGGCCAGGGGTCAGTGTGATTTGAGCGGCTCCTGCGGGCTCTTTCTCTAAAGCTGTGGAAAGAACAGAGTTGGTGCTTCACCTCGAGTTCCATTTTGATAAAGAAAGAAAATCTGTTTTAGTGTAAGACATCAAAGTGTCTAAATTTGGGTCAGGGTTTTCCAGTTCAGAACTGGTCCATTATCTGTAAAGTGCTCATCGAAGATATCATCCAGTTAGTGTGTTAATTAGAAATAGTTTTCTTGGATAGCGATAACACAAGTTGCATTCGAGGGTTTCTTATCTAACTTCATCCCGTTAAGCACTTTGGTAGTTCCCTGTTTTAATGAGATGAAAGGAAGCCCTTTAATTAGGTCCTGTGTGTCTGACAAATTGAAGTGCAGGTGAATTGCCCTTATCAGAAAGAGTGGGAGAAGCACTTACCATTCGAGATTGAACAATATTGCCTTATGACCAACACAACACAGATTATTTAGAATACAGACTTTTTTCCCCTCCAAAATATTGTCTTTATTCAGATTATTATTTTGCTTAGTTGTCCAATAACCAGTTTGATTCTATTTCTGCTTTTTAACACAGTAATAATTAACAATGAAAACATGATTTTTGTTTAACTTAATTAAATTATATATTGATAAATATTATATTATATTTGAAATATGAATGTATTATTATTATTATTAATGTTGTTATTTATGAAAAGTTTTTTGCAATCTATAGATTTGATAATTTTCTCAAGTCAATTTTTATTTATAAAGCCTTTTTCACAATACATATTGTTTCAAAGCAGCTTTGCAGAAATGCATGTTAACTGTTTTTATATTATCTTAATGCATATTTGTCCACATTAAGCAGTTCATGATGGTTTGCATATAGCGATGATATAACAATCAAATAATTTTCTATATATTTTTTTTTATCGCTTTATAGCTGCACTGTGTATGCTGATAGCGCTCGGTACATTTGTAGTACTTGCAAGTTGGAGTTATTAAAGGGGTCATGCCATGTATTTTATTATCATTTGAATATGTTCCTTGAGGTTCACTTATAATGTTAACAACGTTTTTTATTCAAAAATTCAGAAAAATGATTATTTTTAACCCTCATTCTGACCCTCTGTCTGAAATGATCAGTTTTTAAGGAGTGGCTCCTTTAAGGCTTGTCAGTAAAAGGCCACTGTTATGATTGGCTTACGTCATTGTATAGGAGATGGTATCAACACCCACTCACTATTGCAAGTGTTTTGAAAACCTTATCTATATAAAACCGTCATTTACAGATAGCATTATGAAATCATTTACTTTCCATTTGTGATGCAACTGCTGTCAGATCCTATACTGCTCTTTGCAAATCTCTTTTACAATGTGCCTCGTTTACCAAACAAAATGCTCCGAACAAACATATAATCGTCCGACGTGATCCGGGACGCCATTAAAATAAACCATCCACTTGTTTCCGGCACTAGGATCTTTCTGAAGTTTGTACAGAGAGTCCAAGCAAACATTATTTCACTCTTTCATTTGTCCTGTTGTCGACAGACTCAAGCGTGTGAAGTATGTCAGAAACTGAACGGACATCTGTATACTATATCCAGTGTTGACAGTGATTAAAATGGGTTATATTTGCTTTTGATGCGACGCTCACATCCAGTGTCATTAAAGGGTTAGTTCACCCAAAAATTAAAATTCTGTCAGTAATTACTCACCCTCATGTTGTTCCAACCGCGTAAGACCTTCGTTCATCTTCGGAACACAAATTAAGATATTTTTGATGAAATCTAAGCCATGTCTCACACACCTGAACAACTACTAGGAACCAGAATATCACAGACTTGGAGATAGGATCTTTAGAACACCCTAGCAATCACATAGCAACAGCAATGTAATAAAAACACCCAACATCATGGGCAACACCCTTGCATTTGATTACTTTTGCAACTACTATAAATATATATAATTATATTTATATATATATACATAATTAGACTCATCGATTTACCAAATTGTTATAAATTGAACAAAACCTTACAGATTTCATACCATTAAAACTTTTCAGATTTCCATATCACTGCAAAATGTATTAAAAACATGAAGGGTCATAAAGGGATCAATAACATGAGAAATCAAATTTTGCCTTGCTCTTTTGACACATAAGAGGTCTTTGTACCTTTAAAACATCCTGCAAGTTTCATAGCTTTAAACGCCTATCTTATTTTAAACAAAGCATTAATTAGCTCCAAAAATGGCTCGTTTGGATATTGCCTGTGATTTCACACTGGCAAATACATTTAAATATGACTACCTCCAGAGCAAGACATCAACCAATAGTTATACATCATCTCACCATAGGCCCCGCCCACTGGCATTCAGTAGCTTAAAGGGTTAGTTCACCCAAAAATGAAAGTTCTGTCAGTAATTACTCACCCTCATGTTGTTCCAACCGCGTAAGACCTTCGCTCATCTTCGGAACACAAGTTAAGATATTTTTGATGAAATCTGAGCCATGTCTCACTCCTCCATAGGCTTCTATGTGACCGAAACTTGCTGGCCCAGAAAAGTTATTAAAGAGATCGTTAATATAGTCCAAGTGACTCCAGTGGCTCAATCTTAAGTATATCAAGCGACGAGAATACTTTTTGTGCGCAAAAACAAACAAAAATAACGACTTTATTCCACTATTCATTTCCTTCTCTGCAATATCCAAACGAGCCATTTTTGGAGCTAATTAATGCTTTGTTTAAAATGAGATAGGCGTTTAAAGCTATGAAACTTGCAGGATGTTTTAAAGGTACAAAGACCTCTTATGTGTCAAAAGAGCAAGGCAAAATTTGATTTCTCATGTTATTGATCCCTTCATGACCCTTCATGTTTTTAATACATTTTGCAGTGATATGGAAATCTGAAAAGTTTTAATGGTATGAAATCTGTAAGGTTTTGTTAAATTTATAACAATTTGGTAAATCGATGAGTCTAATTATGTATATATATATATAAATATAATTATATATATTTATAGTAGTTGCAAAAGTAATCAAATGCAAGGGTGTTGCCCATGATGTTGGGTGTTTTTATTACATTGCTGTTGCTATGTGATTGCTAGGGTGTTCTAAAGATCCTATCTCCAAGTCTGTGATATTCTGGTTCCTAGTAGTTGTTCAGGTCTAATGAAATTCAACAGTGCTTCTCTCCTCAACAAGCCACACGATTTGAGGTATCATTCATGTACGTATAGCATAAATTATCCTGTTAAAAACCCTAACCCTTTAAGTAAATGCATAGTGATGCCTGCCTTTAAAGTTTCTTCCATTATATAAGAGATCACTGTAATCACCCTGAATGTTGCGCCTTATTTTTGTTCAGTGTCAGGTGTAACTTGGGCAGTTTAATTTGATCTAACAGCAGTTATTATGTCGTATAGTTATTGACTCGCAGTGAAAACCTCTAACGCGTTAAAGCATCAATCACCTCCAAAACCGAGTGATACGTGTCAGATCCCCTTTTTAACCTGTCATGAGCAGCGCTGCAACCTAAATGGTCTCACTGCAGGCACAGTGAAGGGTAATAATTGAAATTCCACTGACGTTCAGAGCAGATTTCTGCCGTTGTAATGATTTCAGCTGCCCTGGAGACATCTGCTACCATATATTAACACAAATGAGCAGAAAAACAAAGAAATTGTGTGCATGTGCGCGGGTGTTTGTGATTGAGAGGCGGTATACAATGATGACAACATATTATTGTGCAGATGGTGCTTGTTTTCTGTGTCTCAAAATATATTCATTTTGTGAAAATAATCAATGATTGCCGTTGGACAACAATTCCATCATGATGCCTTTTTGTGAGTTGAGCTCGCTGTGTCTAATTTAATTTTTCAGGTTGGCCATTATTACATGCAGTGTCCTCTATTTATTTTTAGCATCAGGACTGCAAGCGACAGGACTTGATCACCCTACGTATTTTTGGGGGGCATAAAATTAATTTGACTAATACTGTAATGAAGAAAAAGGCCTCATTAAAAGAAAAAGTTCTTGAGAAGAAAACCTTATTAAGTTGTAACTTTATACGTTTTTCATTGTTGATTCTTAGAAAAAAATATTTTGACGAAACTGCTTATTATATTTGAAATGTTTTGCTCACCAAAATAAAGGTCAAGTGATGCAATCAACACGCAGAAAACCGGAAGATGATATCGTAGTGAGAATCTACATATGACTGTGTCAATACTCAATATCATTTAAAACATCAATAAAATTGACCTATTTAATGGCAAGGCAAGGTTATTTCAGGCTGTTAAAATGTCTTGTGATTAGTGCTGTGACTGTCAATCGATTAAAATTGTATAATTTCACATTGAAATGTATAAACAGCATAAAGAATGTATATTTTAAATATTTGCTTAATGGCATCTCTTTACTAAGTTCTATGAATGATGGCCAGTATCACCTATACCAATACATATACTTTTTCTCATTTGCTGGGGTAATTATAGCCAATCAACAATACAGTATGATTGAGAGCCGTCATTTTTTAACCTTTAATAGGCTTTATAAAAATATTACAACTTTTAATTTAAGTGAACTTCACATAAAACTATTATAATAAATGTCACATTTAGCTTAACAACACTAAGGATGATTCTACTGGCCCAGATAGGCCAGTTCTGATTTTTACCTGCTCTGCCAAAGTATATAGATTAATCCTTATTAAAGCCACAAAAGTTATTCAATCAAGAGCTGTTAGTTATTTTATCTTATAGTCTTTTGTTGTTTGATTAACATTGATGACAGACAGCAGCAGGTGGGGCCCTATTTTAACGATCTGAAACGCAAGTATCAAGCGCAAAACGCAAGTAACTTTGTGGGCGGGTCTTGGGCACTGTTGCTATTATACCGGCGGGATAAATGACTCTTGCGTCCGACGCAAATCTAAAATGGGTTGGTCTGAAGTAGCTTCATTATTCATAGGTGTGGTTTGGGCGTAACGTAAAATAATCCAATCAGAGCGTCATCTCACATTCCCTTTAAGAGCAGGCGCGCTTGTTCCATGGTGGATTGCTATTGTAACGGTGGATTTGCCAGGCGCACGCCAGGAGCGGTTCACGTTCTCGTCAGGGCCGTAAAACACAGAGAAGTGACATTGTATGGGGATGGAGAAACACACCCAAATTAGCTTCGGTTAAACAGGCGTATAAAAATTTGGGTAAATGTGTAAGCTAGATTTATGCCTATTTTTTCACATCTTCATGGACACAACAATGATTTCCCTCGTGTGTTAATATTTTTCCTTGTAATAATGTATGGTTTTCTAAAAATGAGAACTGCTGCGTCTGTGTGTAGATGAGAGAAGCAAAGTGTATGCGCGTTGTGCACACGCTACATTGATTATGGCCAAGCATGCGCCCTTAAAATAGCATATGAATAACATGCGCAACGCATGACTTTAGACTAGGTTTTTCCTGGTCAGTGGCGGAATTGTTTTCTAAACCTGCAAAATAGCACCAGGGAATGTTTGCGCCGGAAGGAACACGCCTCCTCTTTTCGCTGAACCGCCCCCGGGATCGCAACTTCATTTCCTAACTCACGACGTGCGTCTGTGGAGGGAAAAGTCCGCTGTGCGCGGGTGCAAAATAGGAATGATACATGCGTCGGTGTACAAAGTCAATTGCGCTGGGTGCAAGATAGGGCCACTGATGCGAATCTGGTCTCTTTATGGTCATTTAAGACATTTTAACTCCTTTAAGATGTGCTTTCGAGGATTCTCGCCAATAACGGGTTTTTCGACATACTTTTGTCTGTTTCTGTCCATTCAAGCATGAATTGAAACTCAATGCGATACTGGTGCGCTGTCTGAAGCGGCTTTCTGTGTGTGCGTTTCTAAATGTATAAAAACAACGTTTTTTATTTTATTTTCTTTATCACGAATATGCCTATTATATATCAGTTTGTTCCTTTAGCTGCATGACAAGTCATCCTGCTACTTTGAAATGGATGTAAACTTTGTGTCTGCCTCGGGTCTGTCTGCTTTTTTGTGCCCTACAGATATGGTTCCAGACCGAGGTGTGTATATTGGCAAGGAATCTATACTGCAGAATGTATTGTCTACCTAGGGAGTGTGTTGTCGAAGCCTGTGTGTCAGTGTGTTTATACGTGTGAGTGTGTATGCAGGTAAGCTGGTGCACCTCGCCCGTGAAAAAAAACCCTAATGCAGAAAAGTAGATTAGGAGCTCAAAGTGTGAGATTGGCTTGGCTTTATACAAGCAAGTCTCTCCTCGGCGGTCCCAAGGAGGGATTGGCTTTAGCAAAGCTGATGTTGTGTCATTTCCCAGAAAAGCTGCCGCCACCACCTGTGAGTCACTGAGTTGCTGACAAAAGAGGACCGTTGTCCTGGTCGGTGAGAGCTGACCTGTTTGGTTTACTCATTGCACGAACTGTGATTCTAACCACACTTGCTTGGGCAACAAATGAACGAAGAAATCCCCAGCCTTTTGTCATTTAGATCATGTGTGTGGGTGTTTCGGTGGTGAGAAAGGTCTAGCGCTCATTTTAGTTATTCACAATGTGGTTTTGATCATAAAGGTTATATTTTATTTTTAAAAGGTGCTTAATAAACTTTATTATTAGTCAGCCTAATTTCGTACTCTGTTGCCCATTCTGTTTCATCTACATTTTTCACTCAGTGGCATGCAGGTACATTACATCATTCTTTGGCAAAGAAATGTTGATGTTCTACTCTATATCCTCTTTAAAGCTGAATTGCATTGAATAGCAGGATCCCTTTTAGTCACACTTCTAATTCTCTTATACTAATTGTTAGCATTGTCTGGGCCATATCGATAAACTGTTAATTATTTAACTAATAAATAACTTATAAATGGCTTTTAAATATAGGTATCACAACCTTGCAATATGCGATATTAAAAATGCATATTCATTTTGAGTCATTTTGATTAATGAATTATTACTTTGTGAAATGATTAGTGTTTTTAAAGAAACTTTAAGTGAGCGTTATATGATTGGAAAGGTAATATGATTGTAAAAACAAGTAATAAGCATGCAGAGTTAAATATCCACTTTTGGCTGAGACCAATAAAAAAATATATATCAAACATGGTTGATGACTTTTGAATTGCAAAAGTTTGGGGTCATAAGATTTTAAGAAATAAGAAATTAATAATTGTATTCAGCAAGGATAAATTATATTGATCAATTTTGACAGTAAAGACTTTTACATTGTTTAAAAAATCTATTTAAAAAATGCTGTTCTTTTGAACTTTCTATTCATCAAAGAATCCTGAAAAAAATGTATCATGGTTTCCAAAAAAAGTATTAAGCAGCCCAGCTGTTTTCAACATCATAATGATTAAAAAAAGTTTCTGGAGAGCTCAGCATATTAGAGTAATTTCTGAAGGATCATGTGAAGCTGAAGACTGCAGTTACAGTTATACCTGATCAAGTTTAATACATATTAAAATAGAAAACAGTTATTTACACTATAAACTGTAATTGTACTATAATATTTCCCAATATTGCTGTTTTTTTGCAGAATTGTACTCAAATAAATGTAGCCTTAGTGAGCATGAGAGAGACCGCCCAGCCTTGCTCCATATTAACTCTGTAAGAAGATACATGTGTGATTATTGGCAATGACAACGTCACATGGGCCACGAAATTACTAGTATTGAGTTTCACTGTGCCATTCCTAACCCTTTTACAAATAGATGTAGTTTCACATTAGTGCTGCTTATGTGTTCAGTTGCAATCAATGACTTTTTTCTGCTCCACACCGTGAAAGGGAAAAGCTTTCCACAAGTCATTAAGAGCTGCAGCTGGTTAGCCGACATCAGAATTCATGGAAAAGCGGGAAATACCCTACAATCCGGCTCACCTTGACTTGACTTTATTTGGAAGGGTGATGTAATATGTTGAAAAGAATGTACCATGAAGGCTGACTTCATTCCCGCTAAATGTCCACCCTTGAAGATAGCGGTGAATGTCAGATGACCTAAATCTGTAACATTAATGATAGTCACTAAACTGAACTACTTTAACTACATTCTTATTTTCCCATTCGCTTAATTATTTGATTCCCACACCGTGTGGCTTTAAAAAAAAAAAAAAAACGTAGATTGTTGTCGAGTCAAGCCAAGCTGCGTTTGACAGAACGTCAGACCGATCTAGAGAGTTGGCGTCAAGCGTGTGTGGCATGAATGGCAAGTTGTGCGGTGGGTGCTCGGGTAAGCGGGCCGCTCTCGTGCTGTGTGGAGTGACCGAGCAGATGGGCTGGAGAGCTGGCGGTTGGTGCCAGACGCAGTGAGGGCAGAGGGGTTTAGCGAGATGCTCGCCGCCATGTTGGAGGGCCACCTGCTTTTTGGCAGCACGTCAGTCCCTTGGTGCTTAAATGTGTTTATAACAGCCGCAAGGTCAGCGTGTATGTGTGCGTCCCTTTTTAAATGGATTTTGAGGTGCCGAGTTGGAGATATGACGGTACATATCCCTCAAATATAAAGAAGTCCCTGCAATGCAATGATCTTGCATTGAAAAGAAGCACTAGTTCTTATAGTAAATTTTATTGTGAGGTCTATTAGATACATTAGATAAATGGTTATGTATTATAAAGTAAGTCGAACATGAAAAGTACCTAGTTTTAAAAACATCAAAAGTCTGTATCCTGTATTTAATGGGAATTTTGGCCTGTCCCAATTTAGAGGTCAGTATCCCAATTTATACTGACAAAATCAGTATATGCTGAGTTTTTGTTCATTTTTGTGACACGCTCCACAAACAGGTTCACGGAAAGGAAACCGAGACGGCAGAAGCCGGTGTTCTGTTTGTTTTCTTTGTTACAAAAGCCTAATGTTTTGTTTTTATTGTGAGTGTATAAAAGTACAGTTTTGAATGATATCTTACTCTATCTTACTCTTATCTATATGACCATAAATGACCGCTGTTGTTATAAGGTAACACTTCAAGTGATCGCACACACACACAACAGTTCTAGCTCACTGAAAAAAATGATTCGTTGAATTTAATAAAAAATTTTATCGTAAGTGGTTGCATTCAATTGATTTTACCTACATTTAAACAAATGCATTAAGTTGAACTAAAATTTATTAAGTTCAGCTTAATGCATTTGTTTAAATGTAGGTAAAATCAATTGAATGCAACCACTTACGATAATTCAACGAATCTTTTTTTCAGTGCATTGCTAACTTGACATCACAGCCTGTTCATTATCAAAATAAAATAGTCAACCAAACTTATAAAAAGTTACACTGCTCAATTTAAATAGTCCGTAGTACAACCTGTGCCGTTCAGCGTGAGCACCGCCCCACTGGTGCCAAATTTATGCCAAATAAATTTTTTGTGCATGTGAAGGACAATGTTTTATTTGGATATTGGAACGCGAGTGAAGTACAAAGCCTAGTTTACATAATAATAATAGTTTAGCATCCGAATACATCGCGAATATGGAAACATTTGGATTCGAATGATAGAGGTATGTGAGCCCAACACTGGTTTCTGTTTCAGTTTCTCTTTAAATGAACTTGTTTTGGCTTAACGTTTATAGCTGCTTATATTTTTCATTCTTGTTCTATTCTGAATACCGTTAAATACAAAGGATTTGTTGTGGAGTGAGGGGAACTAAACTAGCCCATCTATTTACAGGTATTTTACATAGATGCGACTTAGATGCAATTTATTATTTCTTTTCCCCTCAAAAATGCAATTTTATATGTGTAGTATGTTTTTAACCACGCAACAAATTTGTACAAATATCTTTAAAAATTCTTTAAAAATGACTTAAATTACCATTTAACTGATTTTAATTAGCATTAAACTGATCAAAAATCTTACTGTCGGTTAACCAGTTAATTATGAGAATCCGTAGTTTATGACTTAATTTTTTTATTTATTAATCTGTATCAAATTGGATATTTAATTGTTCATGTTCATTTTAGATTGTCTTTGACATTTAACGCTCATTTAAAGTTAATATTTTAAAACACTAATACTCTAATAACAATGTTAAATGTAACCTTTAGCAAATCTCAAAATAAATATCTAATTTTTATACTGTACATTACACTGTAGTGATGCCTAATTTCATTTTTAATTTCGCATTTAAAACAAATGTTTGGTTTTTTTGAGAAAAAAAACTTTTTTCTTTTGTCTACTGTTTAAAAAGTAAAATTTGGTATGCTTTTTTTGTACAGGATCACGAAGTGCAAAACCAACAGTTTGTAATCATTTCACTGACAAATTGTTACTTTTTTCAATTGGTGTTGTTTTTTAGAGTTCTTCCACCAAATATCCTTTTTCAAATGTGCTCCGAGATCTTTGGTATCTTTGGCGACTTGTGTGTTTTGTGTGCTGCTCTGCTAGTGTGCACTGAGCATACGCCTTGGCTTGAGCTCTGGAAACTTACAGCAAACCCTTTTGTGTTTCTGTCAGGAGCCCAGACATTTTTCTGCGCTGACTGTTTCTTCAGAAACTCGGGGACCATGCAAGCCTTAGAAACAAAGAGGGAAAAATAAAGAGCAATGAATGAGGCTTAGAGACAGAAAAGAACGCTTTAAGATATGCCAGGGAGAGGAGGTGTGGTGGAGTTTAGATTCCCACTGAGCCAAACTCCAGTAGTAACTGGTAACTGTGTGTATCATTGTAAAGGAATGTCTGTGATGTGAAGAGATTACCTTTTTTTCAGTTTTGCACTGTTAAAAGAGTCTTTTATCAGATACTTTTTTGTAATTAAACACAGGACGCAAAGTTCACCCTAGATTCGCTGCTATTTAGTGTTTGCAACTTCAGCCATTTGCAGTTTTTTTTTGTTATTGCTGGTTTTGGATACAAGACAGCATCTTCAGTCTCAGTGACAGTCAGATATGGACAGTTGCATTTAAAGGAACACTCCACCGTTTTTTGAAATAGGGCTTATTCACTTTCTTTCCTACATTTAGATAGGTGGGCAAATGCATTTTTGTCTCAGTGCATGCATTGTTTTAGTTTGACAGGGTCGGCGCTAGCTTAGCTTAGCATAATGAATGGAATCCTTTGTTGCCAGCTAGCATGTCCTGAGTAAAAGTGATATAAAAAAAAAAAAACCACCTAATTACTTCTTGTGGCCTGCGTATTCACAACAAGTACAAATAGCGATGCAGATTAACACTAGGCGATTTCCTAGGTAGATATTGACTTATATATTAAGGACTATATTAGGGGGAAGCACAGGCGAAGCACTGCTACTTGGGCGTGATATCTCTGCGCCCAAGTAGCAGTGCTTTGCCTGTGCTTCCCCCTAATATAGTCCCAAGTCAATATCTGCCTAGGAAATCACCTAATGTTAATCTGCATCGCTATTTGTACTTGTTGTGAATACGCAGGCCACAAGAAGTAATTAGGTGGGTTTTTTTTTTTTTATATCACTTTTACTCAGGACATGCTAGCTGGCAACAAAGGATTCCATTCATTATGCTAAGCTAAGCTAGCGCCGACCCTGTCAAACTAAAACAATGCATGCACTGAGACAAAAATGCATTTGCCCACCTATCTAAATGTAGGAAAGAAGGTGAATAAGCCCTATTTCAAAAAACGGTGGAGTGTTCCTTTAAGAAGCAATCTTAGAAAACAAAATGTATTTTATAGAATGACAGCTGAAGTAAATGTGAGTGGTGCTGCTATCTGTCCTTAGCCAGACGAAAAAAGGCAGTTTACTTAGAAAAGGAGTGACGTCTCCGCAACAAGTGACATGTTTTTCTCACATTTTTGCACTGTGCTAAAGGAACACAATGCAGAATGATATTTAATTATTGTCTTTATATGCACCATTATAACAATACATTGTAATAAGTAAGGGATAATCCACGGCTAGCTGTGCATTAAACGATTTTAATGCACGACGTGGAGGCAAAGAACCGGGCGACTCGAAGTGCATCCCAATCAAGCTAGCCGTGGATTATCCTGCTTATACCATGGTCATTTGCTAGCATTGACAACTTAAAGCTGTTATTGAGAATTGCAGCGCAATATATTTGACCGGAAGGGTAAAAATAATGGTTACTTTCGTCAGTTACGGTTTGTTAGATCTAGCATTGTGTGAATTACCTGCATCTGTTCAGTGTCTCTCTCTACTACAACAAAGCTCTGAGTTTAATTACTTCAAAACCAGCAATGTTACCCCCTTGTTGCTGAGAAATATAATGTAGCGATTCAGTAGCTAAGCTATTTTATGAATAAAATATGAAGTAGTGGGGCAGGGTTGATGAGAAGTTTCTGATCTCCTGAATGTTTCTGTGTGTGCATAGCGCAATCTCTGAGTGACGTATGCATCTGTGCGCTTCAATGAAAAGATTGCATTAATATAGAACGGTGATGATTAAACTGACTTGGAACTACCTGTTCATGAAACGGTTTTGTCGCACACTTTCCAGCCAATCAGAATTGAGTTTTCAGACAGACTATGGTAGAAATAGCAATATTTACCTACAGTACATGAGTCGTGCATCAATGAATCAATGAGTTTTAAATCAATAGCGATAAGACACCATAGACAAAACAATAACAATAGACAAAACATTAACAATAAGACATCATAGACGAAAGCTTGTCATGTCAACCACTTTTAACTTAAACTGCTTTTGAAGTCACATCCCATCAGCCGCAGAAAGTGCTGTTTACTCAAGACTCATCGTTTCCAGCCAAGTCATTTGGCATAATAACTACAAGAGCCATCAAGAGAGAATCAGCCTCTCCGCAGCACCGCCGCTATATTTGGCTCATTTATTATTTTACAGGCAGACAAAGATTGCTCCAATTTGTATAGCTATTTCCGTGCAAATGTTCGTAACCTTTTCGCTGGCACTCTTGTACCTTTGAGCCTCTTGAGTTCAGGGCTCTTTCGCGCTTTGCTGACGACTGTAATTGCTCTTCTTTCTGCAGCAATCTCCAGGCGACTCGTCGATATTGTTGCGCGAAGCTGACAATTATAAATGAAGAAAAAAATAGATCTCATTGTCTTGCCTTTCATGTGTCAGAATATGAAAAACTGCTCTCAGATCAGCCTGTGGCTGCTGGTGACAGATTCTCAAACGCAAGATGCCTGGCATTAAAAGCGCTCCGACTCGTCTTTGAAGAGCACTGTGGTCGCTACCTTTAGCGCTCCCTCCACTTTTATCCCGCTCGATGTGGCTTAACAATGTCTCAAGGGCAACAGGGCACGTTCTGTCTTCAAAGACAAGCGTCTCTCTCTCATCTGAAGAATGACAGAAAATGACAGCGACTGGGAGAGGAAGGCTGTATTTGCTGTTGGCAGTCAGATACACTGTTTATGGACAGTTATGATTTACTTACAGTTGGCTGTTATGAAGAGAATTGCATTGTGACATATTGTGACAAATTAGTTATTTAAAGCGGTCATATCAAATTTTCTTTGTTTTCTAAAAAGTTCACTGTGCTATGAAGTCAGATGATTTAAAAAAAATGAAGACGGATGAATAATAGTACAGATATATTTGATTCAAAGACTTTACTTTCAAAAAATGTTTATAACCACAAAGTAAAAATAACATATTTTCCATACATCTCTAATACATATGAGTGTACACATCTTAATCATTAGTTTCAAAATAAATAACTTTTAATAAATAATAAATACTTTTAAAATATAATTGTTTCCCTAAATATTAAAAAAGTATTGATTTGTAAATGTATAATTTGTAATATTTGTAGAGATCCTCTCTATGACTCTTCTCTATGACTTTCTATACTCATGTATATTTTGGAAAATATATTTTAATAAACAATAGAGATTGATTTCACTAAACATAAAAACTAAATTACACTAAACTATATATATATATATATATATATATATATATATATATATTATTTTTATTTATTTATTTATTTATTTATTTCAAATCTTTTAAAGGGATACTTCACCGATTAGCATTAAGCTTTGTATCAGTAGAAACCTGGTACTATTTTCGATTGGCCGTGCTTCCCTCCCTCATGTCCCCCTGAGACGAGAGATTTCTGTATTGTGTGTCTGGAAAAAAAACTCATATGACGCAAATAAATCGTCATTTTGCGTCATCGGAGGCTTTTTTGGCCAGAGGCGAGAGACTACAGCCAGTAGTAGGAGCTAGTTCTGCATGTTTCAACCCGCCCATAGGGGGTGGGATCTCACGATAAAATGGCGTCTTTTCAGTTTCGAGTCAACTAGTAGCCTAGTTGTATCATTTCTTCCGATACTGCCCTCTGTAACCGGTAGGCGTGGCTTGGGAGTGGCCTGAAGGGCAGCGAAGCAAGTGCATTCTGGGAGTTGTTGTCTTTCATCCACGCTTTTCTCAGTCTAGAAGGCACCAATTCAATAATTTCACATTTCTACTACATAAATGACCCAATTTAAATACACATTCATCGTTCCAGCGGTGAAATATCCCTTTAAAGAGGCTTTTTTCTTTATAATAATATTTTTCATTATAATATCAGGACAGTTGTATATCAGCCTGACATTTTGACTTGCCTCCCAAAATGAATTTTAATACAGAGATAAAAAATATAAGAGGTGTATTCAAGTCATTGTATATGAATTGTATTCTTAATGTATTTTTCATTTAATGTTAATAAGCACAGAAACACAAGAATCATTACTGTCATTTTCTGTACATTTTGCAATTGTGTGGAGACACTAAAACAAGAATGTTACATAAATCCTTTGTGATGATTAAGCTTTGGCACATCTGTAAGGGGTTTTTGGCTCTCTTTATTATAACTATTTTTGTCTGTTTGTTGGTATTTCAAGTAAATTATGTCTCTAATTCACTCTGTTTATGTTTTGTTTGCAGAGTGAAGATTTTCCCTGATGAAAGGAGTCGAGCGTTCAGCTCGAGTTCACTAGGGTCACTTCCTGATGATGACAGTAAACATGGGTAAGCTCTCTCTCTCTCTCTCTTTCTCTCTCTCTCCTGGTCTTCTTCCCCTTCATAGCGTACACACTTCCTGTAAACAGTTCCTCTGAGCATTGCAAAAAAAAAAAAAGAGAGAGATGCCGCTACAGAAACATGATTAAACCTATTCGTAACTTGGCCCGTCTTGGGATCATTTGTTTCTAAAGCTCTGTTTTGTTAAAATGCCTCAGCAGTTCTCACAGGCATTAAACATCAATATATAAACATCAAAAGAATATTTCTACATAAATTGCCTGTTTTTGTTTTTAAAAGCCAGTGCATTGCACCATAAAAAGGTCTGCTCTAACCATCTTTATTACAGAATTGATTACAGATTCCCCTGTGTGTTTATTATGGTAAAGTAACATGATTTACACCTTTTAAAATTTGTGCTTTTAATATTTTGTCTGATATATTAATACAAATTAAACTGCACTGCATAGTCAAAGCCATGGTAGAAATCAACGGGTTCATACTGACCTGAAAAGGACATCATCATAGGTGATTATGCCGCTTAGTTCTGCATAATTGACTCTGCAACATGCCAGAGCACTTTTAATACATGCCACATTATGAGAACTAAGAGAAGCAACAAATTAATCCTGAGGAAATGTTGCACTATTGTTGTTGTTGTATGACAACACTGACTGTGGTGTCATTTAATCTTGTGGATTACATTCAGACATGAAGTTTATCAGTGAGTGTGGGTTTGTTTTCAATGCCACTCTTTGAATAATACAGTTCAAGACAACTGATTACATGCTTGTCATTGAAAATCACATTTGATAACAACTTGAACAACCTATAAACACATCTTTGTGATTATAAATGTCGTACAAACTGTCAGATCGTCACTGTGCAACTCTTGATTTTGTGCCTGTTTTGACAGATGGCGGTCTCCAAAATGGACCTGGACAGCACAAGAACTCACAAGGTTTGTCATTTTTTTTAGGCTCATTTTAGATTCACTAATACTGAAATCTGAGACTTCCAATCAGGCGTCAATGTCAGTGCGAAGTGTGCAGTGTTCCTGTTTACTAATGCCACAATAATGAGATGGTACAGTTAGCAGAGGAAAAAGCAAACACGGACACACCTCTGTTACATCATCTGCATTATTCTCTCGTTGAACATTAACGCTTCAGTAGGGCACAGTGGTACGAGGTGAGCCTTACTAGATCCCATATTACTTCAAAATGAAAAGTGAAAAATTAAGAAATTATATTTGCGCAAAGAAAATAAAGCCTTTTATTTTGCATTGTACATTTCACCCTTAATGATAATCTCATTATCATTGCCATAATGCAGAAAAATAATGATATTTTATTTATATTGTAAAGTATTTAAATATCAATGTTGCTATGCTGTATTTTAATATATATGCATATTAAGATTATGCGATTTTTTTTTATTACAGTAATAAGAATCATAATTGAGAATAATGAGAATTACAGACAAACATAAAAGTAAAACATCTTGACATATGGTGAATATTATGAAAACAATATCACAATGAAAGACAAATGACCCTAAAAATGCGAGCTTCATTTTCTTTATACAAATAATAATTAATTTTTTCTTCCCTGTGTATTTTGGGGCGAAATATGACCAGACATTTCAACTTCTGAGTTTTTGTTTCATTGCATTTGTACAAAACAGGCACGGACACACGGGGTATACACATAGTAGAGATGGAGGACCGCATGTTGCTCTAATCTTGCTGAATGCTTTAGTGGTGACTGTAGCACTGGGGAAATCCCCTCTATGTCTTCATTTTCTTAAACTCTGATCACACCAGTGGCTTCTTCCAGCAGCACATCAGTACAAATACACAATCACACAACAGCCCTGAGAAACCTTTTGATTCACCAAGTCAAAGACAGATGAAGTATCATTACATTAAAGCCTGTTAGTATTAATAAAAACAAATGATTGTGAGTTCAGATGAAGTTTATATTTGCTGTTGGAGGTGTAATGCTCATGTTTGTGTTCATTGGAAGTTTCGGTAGAGAGACCTTGAAGTGGGAGGGTGAGGTATAAATGTCGGTAAATTACATTTTAGTTTTAGCATCTGTGGTTTTTGTCTACCAGATATGTGTTTACACTACATCAGTGTTTGTGGCAGAGTGGCTTTGGATTAAAACTCTGTGTCAAATTATAGGTTATTGTTGTATCAAATGCTGTATGTTAGATAGATGCGGTTTTCTCTCACAGCTGGCCTATCTCTTTTCTCTGGCTTAATTCAAAAACTTTTTGCATTTGTTTATAGTTTTGCTTCCTTTATCTTCTTGACATGATCAATTTGTCTTCATGTCAAGTGAAATGCTCTTAGAGGAAGGTAATGGAAACATTGTCACGCAACCAGTCGCAAGGATTTCCACCAGACTGCCATAGTGTCATCAGAGTAAATCATCTTATCTTCACATCAGTATGAGGTGATAGAGGGATGGGTGATCCTCTTACAATAGCATCATTCCCATTGGAGCTTCGCTTTACGATATGTACGGATGTTATAAAAGCTCAAACCGCAAACACAGCAGAGCTGCAAAGTTTTTGTGCTTCTTTTATACTCGAGTCAATTAGATTCTATTCAATCTAGTAAAGATTTTGTTCAATTAATTTACATTCTATTCAAAACTATTTGATTGCACAATATTCTGTTCAGTTTAGTAAATATTATGTTTGATTCCTTTACATTCTAGTCAATTACATTCTTTTAATATTCTATTCAGTTTAGGAAAAATTCTGTTCAATTCATTTATATTCTATTCAGGACAATTCAATCAGATTCAATTCAGTTTAGTAAAGATTCTGCTCTATGCTGTTACATTCTATTCAAGTAGTTTCTGTTGTTTTTATATGCTGTTTAACCCCTTAAACCTGAAGTGTACAGTACACAGTAACCACTGAATGGAATAACACGAAATAGGTATCATTTAAAGCGTAGAAACTCAGCTTTTAATGCAACCATTATGATCAACTCTTAACAAGGGCAGATGGCAGACTTCCTAGATCTGAAGCTTGCGGCAGTTGGAGGTGTTCTGCATTCTTGTTATAATTGTTATATTTAAGAAATAAAATACTAGCTCAGTCATTAATAGACCATAACATAACCTGTGTTTATGCTTTCTATTTTAAGTGACTTGCATCATACTCTAAGAACACGTGCTGGCCATCTTTCTTTCGTACACACAGGTGTGGTTGAGCAAAAGCAGAGATACTAGCTTATCATTCTTCTGTGTACTGAGTGAAGTGAGCATGCCGTTGTGTAATACACAGCTCTGGGTTTGACATTTATGCATGACTTGGTGTTTCTAACCTGAGCGTAAAATGCATGGCAGATATTGACTGAAGCCACTGCTCTGCGGGCAGAAAGTCATGACTAACAGGGGTCAGTAGAGCTGCAATAGAGGCTCTTTAGGCTACAGTAAATTGTGATTATGCCTCCTGGATGTGCCGGTTTTTGGCACACATTAGCCGATTATTCCACCATCGGGCCGAACGGTTCTAAGAACGGTAAGGAACGGTTCTAGTTGTATTTCCACCTGAGCCTGGTTCTGCACGGCACGGTTACAAACTGTTCTTGTTAGTATTTGTATTATTATGTTTATTGTGTTTGTATTACATTCCGGAGAGCTCTGTTATCAGAGCTGTTATCAAAATGCAACCATATCCGTGCGGCACGGAATGGAACGGTTAAGCAAAGACAACGGTTTGAGAAAAGTGACTCATGTTTGTGTTATTGTAGGAATTTTACAAATGTAAAGGAAAAATGCAATTGATAACTTTTATTTTGCATTTATATCGCATCTATATTCAATGTATTTCTTCACTTCTACATTCATTTATATTTGTATTTACATTTGTATTTTAGTTTTTATATTGTTTTAATAGCCTTCAGTCATTGGTCAGGATGTAGAATAAAAAATTTTAACTTTCAAATTCAAATTTGGCTATTTATCGAAATAATCAATAAAATTTTAGTTATTTGCAGCCCTAATTTAAATAAAATATGGTGCAGTAACGTTTAAGTGTATTTAGCACCTGTTTAAACTGGATTGTGGGTGTTTAGTGGATAAGGTGTTGTGTTTTGCACTGAAATATTACTTGCAAAAGTGGCTCAAGCGTTTAGTGAATTCCCCCTCAGTGTTTTAAGACCAGTAGCTTCTGAAAAGGGTATTTTTCAGAGGTTGTTTTGCTGAAGATGAAGCACTACGATATGACAAATCTGACAATATTAAAATAGAAATGAGGTCAGATGGAGAAAGAAAGTGTGCGTTTTGTGAACCCTTTGTGAACCCTGTCTAATGGTGGATGCCACTGTGGAAGAACAGCTGTGGAGTGAGACTTACGCTGGTGTCTGAATCATAGATATACCCCAGACTCCATCTGCCTCAGCA
Organism: Rutilus rutilus; assembly: GCF_951802725.1. NCBI lineage: Eukaryota > Metazoa > Chordata > Actinopteri > Cypriniformes > Leuciscidae > Rutilus > Rutilus rutilus. Next base: position 14,119,291 of record NC_140228.1, read on the forward strand.
GTGTCGCCACTGTCTCGCCCAGCACTCCACTGCCCCACAATGCCCTTCTGCGTCCCCTGGGATGCAATAAAACCCCTTCAAATACACCACTGCCGTTTGCTGCACATGACCCACCCTTCTGGGTTCAGCACCAGCCAGTATTAATGTTGTTAGCTTGTTTAATGGAAGAGTTTGGCCAGAAATATAAATCACCATATAATTGCAGAATAAAATATATTAAAGAATGTTTAGAGTTCTGTTCTTCAGTAAAAATTAATTCCTCCAATATTACAAAAAATGACCATTAAAGTATCACAGAAGTGGTCCAAACTTGTGTTTTTATTATGTCTGTTTCTCACTCAATTATCATATTAGTTCAAGACTAGAGCGCACAAGTCATAAGTTGACATGAAGTAAAAACAAACTCTACGACTATCAGACAAAATGGGCAAATTTGTACCTTTAGGGGTAAAATAGCTTCTCACTGGCACAGTACCATTTAAGGGACAATTTTATACCTTGTCTACCCCTACAATGTGCACATTACTATTTCATTTATTTAAAACATGACAGTGCAACTGACAATGAATACGTTTTTCACTTTATCGAAAATGATGAACTATGAACAGCCTATAAGAACGACAGTGTGACAAACAATGGTACATCCGTAAGTCATCCTTTGTCAATTATATTATAACTCCAAGTACTTACTTATTTTAATATGCAAAACTGTTACCCAATCATAGCAGTGGCCAATTAATTCCAAATTTTGAATGTGGCACGCCCATCAAAACAGAGTGTTTGAACGTGATGTCTGTCGAGTAAAAGAGGTGCAGGTAAAACCTAACCTCTGGTAAAACCAAAGAAACTGAGGCACTTACTCATCATCATATTGTAGGATGAATCCAATCAGACTTACCAAGTTTAAACCGACTCAGAAATTACTTCATTTCTAAGATCTGTGGATAAATAGAGCAAATAAATTGGCACATAGGCACCTGAAATTAACAAGAGCTCTCGTCTCTCTTTCACTATCTCCTCCCCATGATAGCAGAGGTGAATGACCTTCCACTCAGACTGTAATTACAAGACTCGCTTAATTGGCCCCATTAGGGCCTCTTGATATGTTAATGCATGACACGCTCATTTGCATGATTGCTCCCATTTCACTTTTAATGATGGAGTTTGTGGACTATTTTAATGTTTCACAGGCTGCTGCTAGTGTTCATAGTCTTGTGTTTTTCTTGCACAGAGGTTGCCGCAGTCATTCTTCATGTGGTCCAGTTATGAATTCAAGACACACATGAGACGCTCCGATATGTTCTCTGCAAAAACCTTCCTGTGTTCACTGATAAAGGATTGAAGCTTTTATCCGACGTATTGTAATAAAAGTTTCCAATTAATTGTTGGGGGGAAAGAAAGCCTATTAGTTTTCGCTTTGTAAAGGGCATGTTAAAACAAAACCACAGTGTGTTCTGAATTTCTTGGTTGATTCAGTGCTTAGCTTTTTTTTTTTGTTGTTGAATGGCTCTTTGAAGCTCAGACTTGCTGTAATGCTTATCTTGTTTAGTGTATGTTGCATTATTAAAATTCTCTCTCTCACTAAAGCTGTGCTTGTCATGCCCAGGGTTTAATGCATCGGAGCAGAACAAGCCCATCAATGGGACCAAACCTTTAATGCTAATATAATGTGATCTCTTGCGTCTGGCCACGTGCCCGTCCCTGTGTGCTCTCTCTCTATCTCTCTCTCTCTCTCTCTCTCTGTGGCCGGTTGGTTTACATCAGTGGGCCACACTACAGAAAAAGGAGCACATCAACGCTGTTATGGAAATATGTCAGGGATGGGTCTGTGTCTGCAGCTATGGAAAAAACCCTGATAGAAGCTCAAAGGAAATACAATGGGGCTGGTTTAGGGCTTTTCATACTGCACTTAACCCCAGGTTACAGTCTTTCTAAGCCCCGCTTTTAACCCTGGGTTAAGGAACATTTCACACTTCTAATTTAGAAGCGAGGTTAGCACCACTTTTTTATCTTGGGTTTTGAAACCCTCCTCCAGAGCCTGGTTAGCACCAGCTTTGTTCTGTTAACCCTGCATTGCGATGCTAAACATGTACCGTGTTAAATTATGTTACGGCTTGATGGTCAGAAACTGACTAACAATCGTGTGCCTCATATTTACATTCGTTGGACAGTCACGTAAACAGCACATTGCTTAAAAATAGCTGTTGGCAGTATATAATACGAGGATGCACAATGCTAGAGTCTTTAAATAAGCAGGTCACATGCTGTGTTCGTCCAATCAATGACACTGACACCACAAATATGCAAATAAGAACATTATAACATGTTCTTATTAGAGGACGTAAAAATTATAACAGCCTTCTTGACTCATTCGCCAAGCTGAACAACCGATCAGAGTTCTCTCTCTCTCGCCGACGGCCCGACGCTGATTCAACATGCTGAATCGGCTCAATAGCCATCCGACTCGAGCCAACGGTGCGGAACACACCAAAAAAACTAAGCTGAAGCTTGGTGCATCACTGCCTTTAGAATGACCCAGGGTCAACTCTTTCAAGTGTGAAAAGCCCTAATGTGTACCACGCGGTTAGTGGAGTGCTGTGACGCTGTGTGAACATCGAGTGTCTTTCTGCTGCTTTGAATGACATTGTGGTATTCAAATGAGAGATATGAATAGGAAGGTGATCCAAACATGCCCATTCTATTTCAGTAGTTTAAAACTCGAGAAGATTGTGAAAGACACCTCATTTGCACATGGTGCTTAAGATAGATGATGGTATAAAGGGTTAGTTCACCCAGAAATGAAAATTCTGTCAGTAATTACTCGCCCTCAACCCCGTAAGACTTTCGTTCCTCTTTGGAACACAAATTAAGATATTTTCGATGAAATCTGAGAGCTGGCTCACTCCTCCATTGGGCTTTTATTTTATTTAATATTGCCAGCCCAGAGAAGTTAGTGAAGACAATGTTTAATGTAGTCCAAGTGACTACAGTGGCTCAACCATAAGTTTATCAAGTGATGAGAATATTTTTTGTGCGCAAAAAAAACTAAAATAACGACTTTATTCAACTATTAATTTTCTTCTATGTGGGCCTCTGGTGAGTTCATGTAGTGTAACAGCGCAGCGCTTCTGGGTTGTACGTCAGCACGTAGGCTCACTATTGGCCGACGCTGATCATGTGTGTGATGCGTATTTTTTTTAAATATGTACATTATAAAATGTCTAGGTCTGGTGATGCTGCTGAAACAAAATAAATGGAAAAAGTGAGCGTTTTGGTTCAAATTTCTTCTCATCAGGACTTTTTAGGTGGCAGTCATCCAGTTGCTTCAGTGACGCATTTTTGAAGATCCACTCACAGCGTAGCTTTAACTTGTCTTTGTTTGTTCCAGATGATGAAGAGGCACTCACCTCCATAATGAAGGACCTGGCAGCTTTACGGTTCTGTTACCAATTCAAGAGCAGCAGCAGCAGCAACAAGCCCAAGAGCAGAACCTCATCCTACAGACAGGTAATTACCCACAGTGCATCACTCAGAAGCAGAAAGGAATGTGCAAAAGCTGTGTTTTCAAAAGCAACTAGTCAGATGGTTGTTTGAACGATTTATTTGATTAATTATGATTGTTAATGAGCTGCAAAATAGAATCAATAAATACATATTATATTAATTTAATAATTTATATCTGTATATATTATAATATATTAATATTCGTATATTCTATATATATATATATATATATATATATATATATATATATATAATTTTGTTTTATGTATTTATTTTAAAATAATGAACTGCAAGCTAACTAAATAAATACAATTATAAAATAAATTAAAATAATTTTAATATAATATTATAAATGTGACATTTATTCATAGTTTCATTTTATTTAATTTATTTTTATAATCATGAACTGCAAAGCAGAGATTCAGAAAAAAAACAATGTAAAGCTTTTCAATAGCACTTCTACTACATTGTTCTCTAGACTTAAGGTACATGCAACCTTCAACCTGACCCAACGAGAGCTGCATTGTACGATACAGTCTTAAACAGGATACAGCTGAGAGAGGCACTACTGTTAACATTTAGCATCCGGTCCCTCTGTACTATACAGCATAAAACACCAGTATCCTTGTAGCTTTCATTCATTGCCTAAATTCTCTCTACAATGCTGTCGCTTGACACCGGACACCAGTCAATCCTCAAGATAAACGGCTGGCATGCACTCTGTACACGCACATACACTCTTTTTTGTTTCTATCGAACTCACTCTTGGTTGTTCTTTCTCGTACAATTTGAACCGCTCATCTTTTCTCTCATACACGCAAAAAATGCCAGAAGCAACTTTCCCAACTAAGTTACACAACAATAACATACCAAAAAAACAACTCACGAGGAGTGTTGACAGGTTAAAGCACATGAAGATGCACGAGAAGCACAAAAACTTGCAGATTAATTCTTATTTCAGCCTCTCTTGCTGCGTTCATGATGGAGATGACGTCACAGTGTCAACAGTATCGGTGTAAACAGTGTTCAGACTGTTCATTATCTTCAGCGGTGAAAGGTGCTGTGTCGTCTCAGGGGAGTAGTTATGCTTCAGCCAAACAGTGAAATTCAGAGCAGTGCTGATTTCAGAACAGTAGGGGAGACCGGGGGCAGTTTTTTCTTCTTTTTTTTTTTCCTTTTCTTTTTTACGATGACAAACAAGTTAGAGCAGTTATAAAGTATTATAAATCACTTTTATGAACTTGGTTGTACATTTTCAATCTGAAAATGTCAATCTGTCAGTAAAGTATTGCAATGATTTATTAAGCACTTTTCATTTTATTTTCTCTCTTGTAATATGAAAAAGTTCCATTTAATTATTCTAGGGGATTACAATGGGAACCTCTCGTTCCTTTCCTCACTCTCATCTCTTGGTCTGTTTTTTTTTGGGATGCTCTATAACTTTTTTAGACTTTTTTTATTTTTTTATTTTACCATTCCTAGTTGCATCCTTAATTGTGGGAATGTTCCTAAAGGAAACACTGTACAATAGACAAGGAACCTGATTTTTATCAGTCCTGATGGAAAGCATTTTGAATAATATGTAAATAAATATGTTTTTTTCAACCGCTGACCTAGAATTGTGACACTTATTTAACATATGCAACATATTCTTAGTAAATTTCTTTCTCTACAAAGATTGTATTCAAAAAGCTTACATTCCCCGGCTCTTAATGCATAACTTATGAGCAGAGCTATATTGTATTACATGTAACATTTTGATTTAGTCTTGCTCAGTATCCATCTTATTTTTTGTAAATTCAGTGTGTCTGGCTTCTGGTGCCAGTTATATTTAGCTGTACAAAACAGTTTGTTATGCTACTTGATATTGAAAACTGGTATTTCTTGCCATATTATTATAATTTATTGTCTTAATTATAAACACACTGTGCCATATTATTATAATTTATTGTCTTAATTATAAACACACTGTGTCATATTATTATAATTTATTCTCTTAATTATAAACACACTGGTTTGTAGTGCAAACAGTTTTACCGTTCACTGCACTTTGTGTCCCTATATCGGCAAATTATTTGGAAGTCTCGCACATATACGTAAAAAAGCATACTTCTGCATTGAAAAATAAGGTGGATAAGTCTACACGTTTTTCGTCTTTCTCTCTACCGTGGGTCTAAGATCATAAACACGTTGTGAGAAGTATTTTATAATTACGTATACAAGGTTTGATCCTGACCACCCACTCAAAAGGAGAACCCTCATCCTGTTAGATTCTTTACATGCCACACATGCTTTCATATCCAGTCCTGCAACTGCAGTTCAGGTGATAAACTAAAGATTTCACTGCAATGATGACAGACAGACAGGAAGAAAGCAATGTCAGATACATAAGAGTATCTCAAGAGAACACAGGGACATTGTATTTGTGATATTTATGCAAAGTCACATCTTGTTCTTCTTGAATGCAAAGTGGACTCAGACTCAGACATGCATTTGTAGTTCGTAGACCAAGACTGGATGTGAGAATATATTTCATGTAATATATGCTTAGTTTGTTGTATTTGTTAAATGGTATAACGTGCAAGAACACACATATAGGTTGTTTTAAAAGCTATGAAACTATTTTTCATTAATTCTATTAATTGTTTGTTCTTCATTTTTGTTGTTGGTTTAATGGTTTAATATACAGTAAATGTATTTTGCATTATTTGTATTTAAAATAATATAATATAATTTAATATTTGTTTTTTTCTTCTGGTTAAATACAAAAATATTCTGTTTTTTTAAAACTTCAAACAAGACTAAGACATTTTTTAAGAAAAACTACTAAAGTTACCATCCATTTGGCAAGTTACTATTTCTTTCTCCATTTTATTTACATTCCATTTACAAGTCTATTTGCAGTTTTTGGGTGTTTTTAAGTGTCCACTTTTGGCCCTTGGTCTTTATAAATACAAGTGATGTTTCTGAATGGTCTTTTCTTGTTTACAGTTTACAGTATATTTACTTTACAGATTATCAAAATTCATCTGTGCATTTAATCCACAGGATCAATTCATTTCATTTTGTTGTTTTCTTCTCTCAGGATTTACGGGTGAAGCTGGAGCATGAGCGAGAGAAACGGTGAGTCGGAACGTTCTCATTATTTCTGCAGCTCTCTGTCCTTTCCCTGATCTCATTCCTCTCGTCTTATCCCAGCTCTCGTTATGCCATTTCTAAGATCTCACTGCACGGGGAAGAACAGAAAATACGCCAAGCTGCCCAAAAGAGCCAGAACGTTCCTATAAAAGTATTTTGACATTTAGACGCGGCGTTTCACACACACTCTGGTACAGACGGAGGCAGAGGAAAGAGGAGGTGAAGCCAAGTGTTTGAGCTCAATGGCACACCCAGTATTAATTTTCAATGTCCTGTAGGTCATTCATACACCCACACACAGAACATGTCATTTTTCCCTTCTCAAGACTGCCAAATGCCAACACCTTACAAACCTAACGGTTTAGTAAGGTACTCATGAAAATACAGTATTTTCCCTCATATCAAGCCAATGTGTCTGCATAGGAAGAGTCTATGGTTTTGACGAAGCTTTGTTTACTGCAAGAAAGTGAATTAACATTCTTGTCAACTTGTACCGCAAAGCCCTGATGTATCCTGGGAGAATTCACACTTTGGTCTTAAAGCTCCCCAGAGTACCCCGTCCGCCGTCTGTGTGAAAATGCCTCTGTGGGTTGTGTCACAGGAAGTCGGTTCGGCGTCACTTGCTGCATTGGAGGTGACAAGCAGTCGGTGTGTTGCTTCACAGCTCTAATTGGCTGCTGTGGCACAAAATCTTCGTTTAACCCTCTTCTGTTCTGCCTCGACTTTATGCAAAGATGCACGAGGAGGAGGTGATGGACCACTAGTAGATAAATCAATGGAAGTAATAGGGTAGCTAGCTATAGGAAACAACGTCCTGCCTTCAATCTGAATAGCCAGTCGGCTCTTTTTGCTGTAGAACAAAAGTTTTGAATTCCCCAAATATATCTTATGAAAGTAACCTTTCCTAAAATATAAAGGCTGTTATATATTTTTGCTAACAAACTAATTTAAACTGTATTAGAAAAATAATATTTTACTTCTCTTTGTCAGTTTTCTATGTGAGAATAATTACTTTGTAATAAGTTTATTGCATATCCTTTAAACTCGGAATATTAGCATGCAGTATTAGTTGTGTAATAAATATAATTCCAAACAGCCATACTTGTAACATAGCAAGGAGATACATTGTGATTGTTTTGTTTTTTTATTGTTACTGTCAAATATGTTTATTTTTTCTCTAAACATTTCCGTGGACCCCTAACATCCGACTTGCCTTAAATGGACTTTGTTTGTAAAAAAGCTTAACATCTTGGCATTTCCTTCACTGGCTCTGTATATATCCTCAGTCTCTTGCACATTATGTCTTCACTAAGAGCAACAATTTAAATGAGGGGAAATTTTGTATTAAAATCTGTCTATTTATTATGTTGCTTTGAGTAAACAATGATATCAGTGAATCTTATGAAACCAGCCCGGCCAGATGGTGGGACTTCCATCCAGTCTCATGAATATGCAATAGATCATTTTTTGTCACAGTCTAAATTGCACTGTGTAATGTTTTATATACATGCAGCTTAAAATAAACAAGGCGTTAAATACTACCATTATTACGTACACTACCATTAAAAATTTCCGGTCAGTAAGAAAGACATTTTAAAAGAAATTAATAATTGAATTTGGCAATAAAGACTTTTACATTGTTTACATTCAAAATAAATGCTGTTCTTTTAAACTTTCTATTGATCAAAGAATCCAAATAAAAACCCATCATGGTTTCCACAAATTTATTAAGCTGTTAAACTGTTTTCTTGAGCATGAAGAGCATCAGCATATTGGAAAGATTTCTGAAGGATCATGTGACACTGAAAGAGAAATGACTGCTAAAAATTCAGTTTTGCCCTCACAGAAATAATTTCCATAAAAAAAAAATATATTACAATGGAAAAAAGGTTATTTTAAACTGGAATACTATTTCACAATTTTACTGTATTTACAACCCTTAAACTGTTTAACGGTAGTGTATGAACAGCAGAATCTATTTGACGTAGTCCACATAGTAATATCATGGTGCATTGTTGCCAGTTGTTTCATTGTGTTACATCAGAAAGTCGAAAAACGTAACATGTATTAAACTTGTATACGGATAACCCCATATCTCACAGCACACATCATAAATCTACACACTTGTGCCTACAGTAATAACAAACTCATCGAAACAGGCATTAGTTAGCAGACCAGAATAGCTGGACACACTCAAAACCGTTTTCCTCTGGCAGCGACAGCAATACCGAGACAGGAAGGAGAAGAGCGCTGCGTGCCATGCCAAGCGCGGAGAGACGCGGCCAAACCAAAGCGCTTATCTGTGCACGCCAAGGAAGGAAAGTCATCTCGTACCCTACATCCTCCATTTCTCCAGTCTTCCGCTATGATTTTCTTCCATCACTATCTCCCTCATCGGCCAGTGTAAACAAAGCCATCACTCAAATCAAAACTCAACGGGCAGCTTCATCTACAGAAGATCTGACTGTTAAACAACATCTCGGCTTGATTTCACCCATGACGGATGTCCCCAGTTGTCTTTTTTCCGATAAACCCCTTGAGATGAGAACCAATCAACTGCAATTAAACTGAAGATACAAAAACCACTAATTGTTTAAGTTGAAGATAACGGTTCTTCAAAAGTGGTAGAAAAGTGCTGTGTGTATGTGTGTGCAGTTTGGCTGGTGTGCTAGAATTTGGAGGAGGAATGGGAAACATGCTTCCTGCTACTTGCAGCGTTGCTCCACTTTTTTTTTCTCTTTCCTCTCAGGAAGCGCTCCATCTACCTTTGTGTGCGTTGTGATGTGGGCCTCGGTGTTGAAACAGTGGTCCGCTCCGGTTGATAAGGCCAAACGCACAGTCATCAGGCTTGCCTTGCATTAACATCATGCATCTACATAAGCCAATTTACACTCTCAGTTCCTTTTTCTCTCAACCCACACATTGACTCACACACTCTAAACATAGGCACACTCGTTAGATAAACAGAGACACCATTTTTGGTCTGTCCCATGCATGAATGCACCATAAATGGCTGCAGAAGAAGCTATGGGATCGACCCCTAATGTCAGGAAATTCCCTGTGATTAGAAAGGTACCATCATGCACGTCCACAGCGCCATGTTTACATACCGCTTACATATGGATAACGTAACTAAACGAAAGGAATGTCCGTTTTACTCGAAATTTGCAGGTGCCTGAAAGTTGTTTTGATTTGATCAGACTTTTTCTTCTCTTCCTTTTAGAATTATTCTGTTCCAAAGGCCTCTGAAGTTCAAGGATCTGCTTCAGAAGGTGACGGAGGCCTTCGGCCAGCAAATGGATCTATACTACACTGATAAAGAGGTGGTTATTCTAGTAACTTATTTGTAACCTTTTCATAGTGATAGGTCGGTATAGATAACAATTATTTGGCCATTATTTAGCCATTTTGGAAATGTATGCATTAGCCAATAACCATGCCTGTTAAGAAATGGTAGTTTTTCACTTCCAAAATGCGATAATTTTGCAATGTATAATTCAGATAATTTTCTGTTTTTAAATATTGTAGTGAATTTTGTGAATAATTATAATTATAATCATTTAAAAAAGGTATTTCTCATCATACAATTGTATTACCGTATATGTATATGCATGATGTTAATGCAAGATAACTCATTATATCTTGAGATAAATGTCAGCTGGCAAGTTTGATCGGCTTGAAAATCCATATTCATTACCTCTTAGTTAACTCGTAATTGGACTAACATTTGTACTTTGCAGTAAGGATCTGTACATTTCATTAATGTGTTGTTTGTAAATCATGTGTCTTGCTTTATTAATAATGTGACTGGTCTTAGACATTGGTGGCTCTGAAGTGTCAGGAGGATTTGGACCGAGCAATTCAGGGATTGAGCTCCAGCTCTGGAATCAACAACCTGCTGAGAGTGATTCTGAAAACACCTCCCAACAACCAAGTGAGTCCAATACAAAGCAAAGCGACCCAATCTAAACCCAACCCAAAGCCAATATTAAAACAATACCTAAACCCACATGAAAAGCCTAACCTGTACATGAACTAGTTCTCAGACCACAAGCTCACTTCCTCACATCCCTTTTATTATTCAGGTAAAATAAAGAATGCTACATTTGGTTGTAAAGTGTTTTTATTGTTTTTCTATTAATTATAATTTTAATTATGTATTACATTATATTAATTGTTTGTTATATTACATTAATTATATATATGTAAGGGATAATGTAGAGCGAGGCGGTTGTTATAGCGAATACAACCCCGACAGGCTGATTGGAGGGGTCTTGAATCCGCCTGAAGGGGTTGTATTCGCTATAACAACCGCCTCGCTCTACATTATCCCGCTTATTACATGGCTACCTACCAAATAAATCAATAATTTCACACAAAATATTGATTTAAAAAGGAGTTTATTGATTTAAAAACGATTGTATTGCTTCCGCTAAAGAAAATAGTCCATTCCGTCTCTACGGTTAGAATCCTGCGTCCATAGCAACGCTCTGTTTTTCATGGCAACGGTGTGTTATACTTAGCAGCGGTCTGTTATCAAGAAATAACAGACCACATTCTACATTAGAATTCAACCGAGCCATGTAATATATATATATATATATATATATATATATATATACAGTACTGTGCAAAAGTCTTAGGCATGGTAATACCCCCCCAAACTAAATCCAGAAGAACTGCGGGAACGTCTCCAAGATGCCTGAAGAAACCTTTTAAACCTATTAACATGCCTAAGACTTTTGCACAGTATTGTGTGTGTGTGTGTATATATATATATATATATATATATATATTATTTATGTGTGTGTGTGTATGTATATATATATATATATATATATATTTATATTATACATACTCTTAATTTCTTACATAATTTTGCCTCTTTATTGGAAAACTATGTATTATGTAAACTCTTGAATCGCACATATTTTTCCAGGTTTAGCAGAATTCCTTGTATATGTCCATCATCTCTCCACAGTTCCTTCAGGTCAGTGGCCAAGACAGGCAGAGCGAGATGAGGTCATCGAAGTCCCTGGGAGATCTCAAAGCCTCGGTTCTTAAGGGCTCTGAACGAGTGCGCAAACACTCTACAGGTGCGTCACACCGGCTCACACACACCCCTAACACACACAGCACAGTCAAAATGACTGTACACAATGGGTTTATCATCAGCTTTGTTAGCACTTTTCTCCATCAGGACTGGGGAATGGCATCAAAGAGCACAGTGACGTCAGGGCTGTTAGTGAAAGCCTGGGCAAATCATTTTGGTTGTTTTGAATGGCAGAGGAACAGATTAAAACCATCAGTTTGATACCACTTTCCTGTGTGATTGCATTTGCATAATATTTGGCCAATCGGAATCAGTTCACTCGGAATGTGTGTTCCAAATGAACGGTTTACTTGAATGCACATTCTGGGTGCTTGTTTATATGTCAATCATGTAGAATCCTTTGTGTTTTCCTCCTTGTGGTATTAGTAATGTTTTTGCTGTGTAGACAGATACAGTTTTCGCTATCTCTCAGAAGGCAGGTGATATGGAACGACATTTCATTTAAATGTCACAATGCAGATGTATAAACCCACCTTTATCCCATCAACAAATTCAAATGTTTATAGTCAACTTTAAAGGGGTCATCAAAGATATACTGCCTTTTAAACATCTGGGGTCGGTAAGATTTATTGATGTTTTTGAAAGACGTCACTTATTTTCACCAAGGCTGCATTAATTTGATCAGAAATACAGTAAAAAGAGTAAAATTGTGAAATCTTATGATAGCAAAGATGAATTTCCAGCATCATTATTTCGGTCTGCACTCTGCCGTGTCACATAATCCTTCAGAAATCTGATTTGGTGCTCAAAAAACATTTCTTATTATTATCAATGTTGAAATCAGTTGTGCTGTTTAATACATTTATGTAAACCATGATACTTTTTTCAGTATTCTTTGATGAACAGAAAATTCAAAATATATTTTTTTTAAATTAAAATCTTTTATAACACTCTTAAATGTCACGTCTGATAAATGTAATAGAGTTATGAATGAAAGTAATAATTTTTTTTTTTTTTTTACTTACTGACCCCACATTTTTTTACGGTTATGTATATGCTAGGTGTTCATTCAAAATAAAATATGTCTTTATACTTCAGTTTATTAATAGTGCTAGTCTACATGTAATTTATGAAAGGCCAATATTTCATCTTGTTGAATGCAAATGCATTTAGGAAACTGATATATTTGAGTAAGGACAATCAAGGGTGTCTCGAGTTTGATTCAGGCTCTGTTAGGATATGTATTTTGTAAAGTCATTTCATTGTCAGTCTCAGACCGTAGAGCGCTTAAAAAGCTGTGGAACAAGTTTATAGTGTTTGAAAAGGCAAGGAAAGTTTTTCCTATTCATCGGTTAACATTCAGTAGGTGTAGGTCTGATCAGATCGTTCACACATTATTCAGAAGCCAATAAACAGTGAGAAGTTCACAACATGAACATTATGAAAACAATAAATGAGTGCCTTCCCCGAACAGAGCATGTAAAAAGCGAAACATTTCTCAGCAAAGAGAGCTCAGTGACACTCTCTTTTTCACACCATCTCAAATTTTTTCAGTGTTTGGCACCGTCTCTTTGTTTTCACACCTGAGAAAGAAACGTGGGAAAGAAGATAGCTCGCTCCACGTGACATACTGAAAGATGGAGATTGTTGGTTTTTGCTGGCTGAATGTCAAGGATGTATTTTTACAGATTTCAATGTCAGAGCAGTCAGCATTTGTCATCATAATGGGGTGAACCGGTGAAGTGGAAATACCTTTGCGCTGCCTACATACATAGCATAGCAGTTGGTTAATAAAAATAGCTTTTAAAGAGACTATATCATGAAAAACTGGATGCTTTTTTGACATTACATCCATTAGAACAATAACATGAGCACCCACATTTACTGTATGTATGATCACCTATTTAATATTAAACAACTTGGCCCAACCTTATGAATGACTTCTACTAAAACTGTACATAACTGTAGCTAGTCAAGCAGTTAATTTATGTACAGAAGTCTTAAAGGGATAGTTCACCCAAAAATGAAAATTCTGTCATCAGTTATTCACCCTCATGTTGTTCCAAACCTGTAAGACTTTCATTCATCTTCGAAACACAAATTAAGATATTTAAAAATTTTCAATTTCTGTAAGTTCATAAAGAGATAGTAAAACTGATCCATATGAAGCTTTCCTGTAGCGTTGGCGCTTGCAACGCCAAGGTCATTGGTTCGATTCCAAGGGAAAGCAAGAACTGATAAGAATGTAAATGTGTACCTTGAAATGCAATGTAAGTTGCTTTGGATAAAACCGTCTGCCAAATGCATAAACGTAAATATGAATTGAGCAGTTTAGTCCAAAATTTCTGAAGAGACTCTGCTTTACGAGTGAGAAAGAATCTCATTGGTTCTTGCGAAAGCTCAAACGTGCTGCGTAACACGAGATTGAACCTCATTGGTTCTCACACGTCAAACGAAAATGCTTGAGCTTTTGTTTAACACAACAGATGTGTGAGTTGATGAATGTTTATTATGTGGATAAAAGCTTAAATTCAATCTTTTCATCATATAAAGCGATTCGAGTCTCTTCGGACATTTTGGACTAAACTGCTCAATTCATATGGATTAGTTTTACGATCTCTTTATGAACTTTTTGAAGCATCAAAGTGGTAGTTGTGTAGACTGTCAACAGAGGGACAGAAAGCTCTCGGATTCCATTAAAAATATCTTCCTTTGTATTCCGAAGATGAATAAAAGTCTTACGTGTTTGGAACGACATGAGGGTGAGTAATTAATTACAGAATTTTCATTTAATGGGTGAACTAACCATTTAAAGGTACAGTAACAAAAGCAGCCTGTTTTAATCAGTGCCATTGAAAGCGAGAAAAAAAGGTGGCATTTATCACATGTATATATATGTATAGCCTACTTATTCTAAAATAACATGAAGAGCAATAGTAAACTTGTGCCTTATATTGTGGCAGAATGCAGTAGTCTTTGGCACTGTCTACAGGTGTCAGTCTCACATTCCTTTGACGCTTTCTTCCCCATCCTTCCTGTCACATGCTCTTTTAATTTTGATTGCCTTTTTTCTCATTAAACTCCTCTCTCATTATTCATCCACCATTAGCACTGTCTCTTCCTCTCACATTCTGCTCACATGTACCTGTCACTCACACCACACTTAAATCTCAAGTCATTATTCACTTTAATCTGCTCGACTTCTTTCTTTTTTTTCTGGGATCCTGTACTCTGTTATTAGTTGCCCTGGAAGTATTACTGTTCCAGACTGTTTTTTTGGCATCAGACTACTTGATGTGTCACGCTAACATCCCTCCGTCTGCCCGCAGGATCTCTGAACACGGGCCGCACCTCACCCCCTCCGGGCAGCGTACCAGAAGAACAGCAGCAGATCGCTCGGCAGGGGTCCTACACCAGCATCCACAGTGAAGGAGAGTTCATCCCAGAAATGCTCGACTCCAATGTAAGATTCATGGTTTGGAGCTGCAGATTACAGCTGTGACTTAAAGTTACATAAGGACTTTTCACAATATGTTTCCACAAATACCATATCTTTAAACAGACACTTGGAACACTTTTTAGCATCGTTTTAGATTTTAAGCCTGGGTTATGAGTAGTGTTAGCACCGATACTAATACTGATATACACCCACACACTACAAGATATTCAGGACTATTTTGGGCCCAATTCTCCCTTTCTGACAATCCTTCAATCCGTCCCAATTATCTTGATGGTTCTACAGATGTTGAATTTTTACGATCAGAAATCCTGTTGTATGACAGGAACCCTAAGGACAATGCGCACACACTCTGTAGATTGTCACATGAAACGAAACGATACCCAATCAGAAAGCGAGCTGATGGACGATGTAAGCATAACAACCTCAGTCTTGGCACAGTACCAGGTAACGTTAGCTAACCACCTAGCAACATTTCCACCGTTAGTTTGACGATAGATTTGTTGTGTGTGTAACGGTGTGTGTGTGTGAGAGAGAGAGAGAGAGAGAGAGAGAGAGAGGAAAATGCATAACTGTGTGATGTTCGTGACGAATTTTACTCACCTCCAGCTCTTTTTTTTTTCTTTTTCTGCGTATTTTCTGTAAAAAGCAGTCCAAACGCTATTTTTTCATTTCTTCTTGCCCATCATCCGCCATGTTTGCTTGCCGATAACCAATATATGTGAAATCAGCCAGTGCTGGTAGATTTTGGCAATTTGTTTAGTAACCGGCAGACAATTATAAACCTCATACATAGTCAAATAAGCATGGCAATCCAGAGTGTACAGATGTACTGTGTGACATTTCAAAACCTGAATTAAAGATAAACTAGGATTATGATGGACCCTGGGTTAACAAACTGTGAAAAGTCCAATGAAAAGACACTATACTGAGTTTTTATGGTCTCTGATGTTCTTTCACCCTGTACTTTGTTATCACTGTTCTCTGTAACTGTGCACTTTATAACAGTCTGGGGAAAAGAAAGCTTGGACGTATTACGGGGATTTGCTCATGGAAAATCTTACGTCAGTCTTGTTGAGGGCTAAGGTTCAGATGCACAAATGGTAATGAAAAATGTAATGCAATGAAGTGATGTCATTTATTTTTTGTCTGTAGATGATGGAGCCATTCGGGAGTGCTAATGGGTCGCTTTCCAGCAGCTGTCAGTCACTAGACCAAGCACTGGACAGGTGGGCCAAACACTGCTTTATAAACTTGTGTGTATTAGGGAGGTAAAAGACTATATATATATATTTTTTTTAAAAGACCAGGGTAGGGTTGCACCAGCCATTCATAAGTTCTTAAATTGGAATGTAAAGTCCACTCTAGAAGTTTAGTAACTACTAGCTAGTTTGTAAGTAGTACTTTTACGGTTGTACCATTTGTTCTTAAGGCAGAACGTAGCTAGTAGGACATAAACTCTTCGTAAATTAATGCGTAGGCGCATAATATGACATCCTTATTTATACGGAGGCTTCAGTAAATATTTATACATTTTATACATCGAGTTATGTTTTAACTTTCAAGTTTAATGGTGCAATGCAAAAATATTTAGTAGTGCGCAAGTTGTGACTTAGTGCCCCTTTATGTGAAAACTAGGCTAAGTTGCAACTTACGCACAGCTGGTGCAGCCGACCCCAGTCTACTAATTGGTCTTAAAAAAGCCTTGAGTAATTAGCCTGGTATTTATCGTGAACAATTTATCATACAAGAGCCAGTAACACTTGCGGTATGCAGTGGCAAGTTTTAAGACAGTAAGATGGTGCACACACAGTGGAACTAAACACATTGCACATGACACAAGATGCTGAAAACAACCTCTGTCTGTGTGTATGGCTATTGTGGTAACAGGAGGTTTATTATATTTTTTTATTTTGAATTTAGATCATTTTTAGACTGCAAAAGTTAGTGTAAACTGGTCATTTAAGTAGTGGGGTTACACTTTATGATAGTCTTCATAGACATTCTGCTAACTTTGCAACTACATGTCAACTAACTCTCATTAAAGGTAGAGTAGGCAATTTCAGAGCGGCTAGCATTAGCAAGCTAGCTATAAAAAAGCATGAGATTCTACCCTCGTGTTACCAATAGCAGTTTAATTTTTAAATACTAGTGTTATCTGATAAAAAAAAAACATTTTCGGAATATTTGACTTTTTTATTTTATTTTAGTGTTTTATTTTAGTATCTGTTTTTCCAATTTTATTGTATTTTTTTCTTCAGTATTTTAACCACTAAAAACTAGTCAGCCTTGTTTAGCCTTATTTGGTAAGCCACTTTCACGTGACTGAAATATGTCATTTAGTATTGCCACTACTTGTAGTTAGTTGAAATCAAACTAAAAATGGCGTTCTTATTGTTGTCTCTGCATATAAAATGAAATAATTACACACTTCACCTTAAAGACTATATTATAATAATTACGGGTAGACAAGATATCTGATAAATAGACCAACTGTCCAGAGAGGAAATGAAATCGGGTCACCACAAAGGCCAACCAGGAAGCCCTTGATGTCACCATGGCGACAACTCGCTTATCTGGACGCCTGGATTCCAGTGCTATCTCTCACCGCCTCTGCTCTGCTCAGAGAGAGAGAACGAATGAGAATGAAAGAGAATGAAAGAGAGAAAGATAGAGAGAGAGTGGGCTGATCTGGCCAATCTATTCTGCTTTCTGTTGCCTGTGCACTATTGTTATAAAAAGAGCCAGTCAATAATGCAGTGTGCAAAAAAAAACACTGTAAGAATGAAAGACAGGAAAGTGAGAAAGAGAGAGAGGGAAAGAGAAATGAAAACCATGCTACCTGCACGAGCCTTATCTGGCTTTTAGCCCTCAGAACAATGGCAGGAAACAAGTGCATGGAAATGTTTCCCCTCACTGCGGGTGTG
The DNA here is from genome assembly GCF_951802725.1 of Rutilus rutilus. Lineage (NCBI taxonomy): Eukaryota > Metazoa > Chordata > Actinopteri > Cypriniformes > Leuciscidae > Rutilus > Rutilus rutilus. The sequence goes on from NC_140228.1 coordinate 14,137,370, forward strand.
TGTGTGCCCGTTATCCGGGGTCTTGCTGATCCCCCCGCTCACTACTGACGTCACCGTCGGACAGGGATAACAGGGTTAGGGCAGTAACAATCACTTTATGTCTCTATGAACATGTTTTTATATTGCTGTTCCCTGTAAGAGTTCAAAGGGAGTTGTTTTTTCTTGACTCCTGTAGGGTGAGCAGAAAAACGGGGCTGTTCGCATCTTAAAGCAGACACGAAATGGACATTGCGATAGTCTCTTCTTCCCTATAGTGATGTATATCCGAGAGAAACGCCTTCTCAAAAAAGATTAGGCAACACAAGAGCGGTGTCATTTTCAAGATGAAATCTTGCAACAACATGTAACATGCTAGAGCCTTTGTTTTGTGAATCAATGCCAGCTACAGCTTACATTGATTTAAAACTGAAAAAAACTGAATGTTGCTGTCTAACTACCCACAGCTGAGCAAGTGATTGAATGTAGTCATTTGTTTGCATGGAAAATATGATTAATGCCATTTATCCATCTGTTTTCTGTATGAAAAACATTACCAAGAACTCGAGAACACAAAAATATACTTATGGGAAATGTTAATGCTTTTATGCTATGCAAATGCATTTGAACTAAATAGCAAAATATTAAACTAAATGGCATTATAAATAATTACAAAAATGAATACCGTGTAATATTGTGAAATATTTGTACAATTTATAATTGTACAATTTATTTTAATATTATTTTAAAATGCAATTTATTAATTTAATTTTCAGAGGCCATTACTCCCGTTTTCATTGTTACATTATTCTTCAGAAATTATCCTAATATGCAGATTTGGTTGTTATTATTATTATTATCATCAATGAAAATGCTGCTTAATATTTTTGTGAATGAATGGAAAGTTCATTTGAAATAGAAATATTTTGTTGAACTTCACTTTTGCTGAAGAAAAGTATTTATTTCTTAAAAAAAATATATTATTAAATGACCCTAAAAAATCACAACCATCTAGCGTGACATCATATCCTGTTGCTTTTATCTGTTCTGGGGTCTGAAATATTTTCACATACTTAAAAAATCTAGTGTGACCACCACATAAAAGCAAAACGGCTAATAAAGTGAAGAAGTTTAGCATCATTTGTTTGCAGAATGCTTTTTTGGGTCACTGCATTGTGTAGATTTGACTGACACTTAACGCTTTCACCTCGCTATTCAAACGTCTACGAAACCCCGTTGAATGGTCGGACGTTAGTGTCTCGGGTCAGGTATCAGGTAGAGAGAATCTAGCGTACGTAACGACAGGTGGCAGGCGGTCACATTGGCACATTGGGGATCCTGCGGTTGCAGGAATGTAGGCCAGGCAGACGGTGCGGCCAAACGTCACCACTGCACACAGGGGAGCAACAAGCAAAAATAACCCATCATCTCTCCTCCTCTCCTTGTCTTTCCACAGCCCGCCATTCTCCCAGAGCAACCGGGACAACAATTACCTGAACCTCAACTATGAATACAAAGGTGAGGTTGACACGAGCAAGTGAATGGGGATTTCTGTCAGTGCTGTGGGCTTGATTTAATGGTCTTTGCTCCATTATAGAGCTGGCTCTCTATGAGAGGAGCAAAGATGCTTCCTTTGAGCTGTTGACTTTGGTCACTCTGTGTTGCTAATGGGGCGTTAAATACTGTAAAATAGCATGTTCCCAAACTTAGTGAGCTGCTTTGATGTGATGATAGGCAGATAGATAGGCAGCTGCCTTCTTAGGGAGCATCCTAACAGAAATGGAGCCTAATAAATGACTGATTTGACGTTCTACATAGACAGAAACTCAAAAGATTTGACTCAATATTGATTTCAGGTCTTAATTTCTGTATTAAATGAAATATAATCCTAACATTTATACTATTTTAGTTAGATTTATTCTGTATAAAATCAATTATATTTATAACAATTCATATTAATTACAATTATAACATTTGCTTCATCCCCATTTTGCTCATTCAAGTGCATTCTGGGAGCCTTCATTGTGAAGGATTGCACTTTTTGTGCATTAAATATTAAGGTTATTTTCAGAGAATGTATGTTAAGTTTATTGTTATTATTATTACCATCATTATTATTTACCATCATTACTCAGTTTTTTTTTTTTTTTTTTTTTGAGCATAAATCCAACAAAATTTTATGAGAACTTAAACTTAATTCGAGATATTCTAAATATTTTTTAATAACACTACGTCAATTAAATGGAATAATCACGGAAATCATTCTAAGTTTATGTTCTCATTAATTTTTGTTGAATTCATGTAAAAAATATTATGTATGCATTATATATATGCCTGTCTTAATACAGTATATTACTCAGTTTTGTTTTCAAGTAAATTTACCTTGGTTTAAGGATGTTTAAATATTTATACTAGAAGTATTTTTGTCTAGATAAGACAAAGATATTAAGAAATGTATTATTTTTCAACGTGATGCATGTAAAGTCTGCATATGTAGGCAGCTCACTAGATTTTAGGAACAGAGTTATAGACCTGTATCGACAGGGAGAGAATGAGATTTTCACACTTCTTTCCCCCTTTCATTCCTTTTCTTCTGCTGTGCTGAGAAATTGAAAGTTACTGGAGTGGTTAAACAAGGAGATTTTCTCTCATGTCCTTCCCTGGTTAGTATTCTCTGTCTCTCCTTTGCTCTGTCACTCTCGCTCTCTCCGGCTCTCATGCTCATGCCCGGTTTCCCTCTGTTGTTTTTCCTCTTGAGCAGTGATCAAATAGAGCAGGCCTGCCTGATAATGAGATAGTAATCTTCCCCAACAGAGGGAGGCCAGTCACACACACATGCACAAAAACACTCTTCATGGAAACTTTCCCTTTTACGTGCTGCAGACCATTTATATCCCAGAGCTCTATGATACAGACAGCATGTTTCCATTGAAAGCCAAACACACTCATACATGCATTCACTGAGGATTTCTCCATAGAGAGCAGGCTTCTTTTTTTTTTTTTTAGGTCTTGTGAGTAGATTTTTCCTCCCTGCACTCTTCTTCTAAACGGAGCAAATCCCTGGGTCTCCCTGGGAGACGGGCTGCAAACACGGTCGCTCGCTCAACAGCTGCTTTCAATCGCAGAACGCAGCGCTCATGTTCAAGCGATCTAGTCGGGGCCCCTGCTCGTGTTTAGTCAAGTCAAGTCACCGCTTTTTACAATACAGATACAGTGTTTACACACAGACACTTACTCTGTCCTGATCCAACCCGCTCTCGTTTTGTGCAGGTGTCTTTCTTTCTTTCTTTCTTTCTTTCTTTCTTTCTTTCTTTCTTTCTTTCTTTCTTTCTTTCTTTCTTTCTTTCTTTCTTTCTTTCTTTCTTTCTTTCTTTCTTTCTTTCTTTCTTTCTTTCTTTCTCTTTCCTCAGTATCTTAATTAGAGAACAAATGGGTGAATCAGAATGAGCGCGATATTATATTTTACTTAAGGTAAACAAAGCCTGTTACCATTTTTTTGTCACTATTTTCATTACCATTTTTTGTTAAGTCTTTTTTTTTTTTACCATTTAAAAGAGAGAATTTATTATCATTTGTAATTAATTATTCAAAACAGAAACCCTGGAGCACGACATCATATCAGAATGCTTCTATTTGTTTTGTATCCCAAAATAATTGAGCATTATTTTCATGACAATTAAAGAAAGGAAGAAAGAAAGACGACAATTAAGCATATTTTCTCCTAGATTCTATTTACTACAGTAAAAAAACTACAGTAATGCATAAAAGCATTATGTCTGGATGTAATTATTTTTAATAATAGTATACATTAATGTACATATTATTGCTTATATAGTTTTTCTTATTAATTAATACACATACATATATGTAAATATATACTGTGTATATATATATATATATTTGTGTGTGTGTGTGTGTGTGTGTGTGTGTGTGAGTGAGATAAACAGCTCCTCACTATCTGATATCTGATTTGCTTGATTCAATGACCTCACGCATAGCTACATATCACCTTATTATCAAATACTCGAATGAATTTGCTTATCAAAATTTGCTGTTTTCTGTGAACGAGGAGAAAATGCATGCAAGTAACTGTCCTGTATCTAACTGCTCCACCTGCAGGACGTCATGGGAAACACGGGACCTTCCCACGGCAGTTCCATGTGTCCAGTCGCAGTAAAGACTACGGTGACGGTAAGCTCTGCCCTTCTGTTCTATTTATAATAAAGGAAAACAGTTACTGTTGTGAAATTATTTATATGCTATTATTATTCCGTGTTATTAAAATAATAATTCAAGTTTTAACTGAGAGGTTAAATGTAATGTATTTACATTTAACCTCTCAGTTAAAACTCAAATAATTATTATTTTAATCAAATAGAATAATAATAATAGTTTATAAATACACAATATGGATAAATAGCCAAGGTTCATGATGCTGAAAAGAGTCTTAGTCTAATGACTTCTAATCTAATCTAGTCTGCACGGCAGCTGTCAGTTATTTCACCGTTAGTTATTGTTTTGTCTATTTTTTAAAAAAGCCTTAAATATAATAATAATAAATATTATTCTTATTAATAATTATGTATTTAGTTTGTTCGTTATTGTTATTATTTATTATAATTTGGTATACCCTGCCAAAAAAAAAAAAAAAAAAAACTGCTACAAAAGTCAGTAATTTCTGTTTTGGCCTGCTAAATTTGTTTTAAATCATTGGTCTTACATATGTTTTTTTTTCCTCTCTCTCTTTTATAATGACACCATTCTGTTTTCACAAAATCTGCATGAAAACTGGTCTTATAGGGATAGTTCACCAGGAAATGAAAATTCTGTCATCATTTACTCACCCTCAAGTTGTATCCAACCCTGTATATTTATAAGATATTTTGAAGAATGTTGGTAACCAGACGGTAGCCATTGACGTCAACTGCTTGATTACCAACATTCTTCAAAACATCTTCGTTGTGTTCAACGGAAGAATGAAACTCATACAGGTTTGGAACAATATAAGGGTGAGTAAATGATGAGCAAAAACTTCAGTCTGGTATTTGGAGCCTCTCAATTCTCAGAGCGCCTAATTAGTAAATTAATTATTTGGTTAGCATTTAGTGGATGCTTTCTTATCCAAAGCAAGTCGCAATTCACTAATTGCCTGGACCGTCTCTCTGGATCGTGTTAGCGTGGAGGACATTGCACAATGGCACAGAGCAGGATCGTGTTCTTGGTGATTCTCCTATTTGGATGTGCTATGTGCTTTCAGCCCAGATCCATAAATTGTTAGATTGCCAATACCAAAAAACACATGCAGTGCTGGAGGCAGGGTCTAGAAGAGATAAAGCTGTGCACATGGCCATGAACTTGGCCAGCATGATGAGTTTCCCCCATAACTGAGCGTATTTAAGACCTGGTGTGTGTGTGCGTGCCTGTGTGTGTGTTTTATTTGTGTTTCCCCTGATGAGGCACACTGACTATTGCAAAACACTGTACTGAGAGGAGTTTCCTGCTTTGTGGAAAGGTTGATGGAGGAAGTGAGAGACAAAGGAAAAGAAGAGCGTGAGAGAGAGAATCAGGGAAGAAGAGAGGGAATATAAAGATACATGTTTGGACATGACATGCTGATTGCATGATTGCATTAAAGCATTAAGAGATTATTCAGAACAGGAATCTGAATTCTGCAAAGATTTACTCCATTTTGGGGGAATGTTATTTGTGCAATTTGAAAGTTAAAATTGCAAACACTATTAAATATGGATACGGCAGTGGGAATCCTGTAAATATCAAGCACTTTTTTTTTTAAAGTGTGCTTTCCAGGTGTAGGAAAATCATGGAAATGAGCGTAATTATGTTCATTTAAGTATATATAGATGGAAAATACTTTTATAAATTCAGTGTCTCAAATGAAAAAGTCTCATGGAAGTTTATTGGTCAAAAGGTCTAAAGGGGTATTTGTATTTGGTATTGTGTGCATTTATAAAATATGTGTCTATACAGGTCGGAGGACTTTCCCCCGAAGCTTTATGCCTCAAGAGAAGCTGTTTCAGCTGGTCCCGTCCAGCCGTACACGCAGCTTTAATGGGGAAAGCACTTTGCTGTACAGTGGAGATCTGCACACCATCAGCTGGACTGAGAAAAACTGCCAACTCAACAGTCCTAAATGTAAGAGCACATGCATACATACACATGAGGACATTTATGCAGACAATTAGAAAGGAAAATCCCATTAAACACATTTGTACGCTTGCCTCCAGACCAGAAATATCAGATTTCAGTGTATTTTTGTGTTTTAGTGCTGCACCCCTTTCTGTGTACCATCTAATGCGGCCGAATCTATAGCACTGCAACAAAAGAAATCATATTATATTTTACACACAAATAAAAGCAGACAACAATACAGTGGAAAACTGTTTGCACTTTCTTCTTTTTATACATTTCCCCCCCCACATTTAAAAAATCCAAACAAAAACTACACAACGAGCCCCAGCCCCACCCCCTGTGCAGGTTGTTTAATCAGCTACATTAATCTAGAACGGGCGCCTGAATTTGACATGTGAACATGAATGCTCGTCTCTGCTGTCTGCCTGCGGGTTTTTCCTCCCCAGATCCTCCATAAACTATTCAGATAGCTTCATGTCAAATATCATTATAGGAATACTAAGCTGATTAAGATGATGGTAAATGCTGACACAAATGTGTCCGTCATAGAATAAGTGGGAAATGAATCTGAGAGATGCGTAAATCTTGTCTGGCTAGGGTTGTTTAACTGCATCCAGACATGAAGTTCATCTATCTATGATTAGATCCATGTTTAAAGAACAATTGCATAAATATTAAATGCAGACACATATTGTTCTATTATGTATGTGGCTCATTATAGCTATCAGTCATGCTGCAAATGTGTGAGAGCCATAATAAGAGATTAAACAAAAACACGTTGTATTAATGTGTTAAAAAACAAAACACTCGACGCAGCCTTGATTTAAAGAATTAATATTCAGGTGTGTAACATTTTTTAAATAACATGCAGCAACTTCCAATAGCTCACTGTCTTACTCTCTGTTCATTTAAATCTTAGTTTATTGCCTGAGAGGGGAACAGTTGCAAATAAATCTGAAAGTATAAATCTTTATAGCATCCAGTTGTAAATACAGTTGCGGTTTGACTCGGTGTCGTCAGCAAGTCTGTGTGTGATTTCGTCTGGTTTGAGTTACAGTCTGCGGCGTGCTGGTGAGGTTAACGTGGTTTGTTTCTTCTAACCCTCAGCCCCAAGGGCTCCGGTAAACTGGCGTCAGGGGAAACTGCTCGGTCGGGGCGCTTTCGGCGAGGTCTACCTCTGCTACGACGTCGACACGGGACGCGAGCTGGCGGCCAAGCAGGTGCCCTTTGACCCTGACTGTCACGAGACCAGCAAGGTTAGTATGTAGTGGACTCAGATGGTGACAGTATTTATGCACTGAAGAGATTTTCTGAATTCTCAAAACTCTTTTCTCTTTGTCTCACTCCACAGGAAGTGAATGCATTAGAGTGTGAGATTCAGCTCTTGAAGAACCTGCGTCACGAGCGTATAGTGCAGTACTATGGATGCTTGCGTGATCCGGTGCAGAGAAAACTGGCCATCTTTGTGGAATTCATGCCTGGGGTGTGTATAAACCACACAGAGCGTATTGTGTTTGCTCTGTTAATAATGTTATTTATTGGAGGAATTGGGAAATGTTTACTTTTAGAATGACTTGCACACATCAGTTGCACCCCTCAGTGTCTATTATTGTTTGTTATATTCATTATTTGAAGTTAATGTAGACTTCATGCATACCATGGTATGAATAAGAAAGAAGTTACATCTTTACACCAAACAACCACTTATTTACTGACAGTCGACAACACAGTTTAAGGCGAGACACGGCAGGTAAAAACATCGTTTTGTTTTTTTACTGGTCAATTTTGAGATTTTTGGATATTTGTCTTCAATAACATGTCTTCTTTCAGACTTGTGTTGAAAAAAAGTCCGAAATACACATTTAGGTCTTTATTTTACTACACTTTGTCTGTTTGCGTCTGTAGATTTCTCATAAATTCAACAAAAGTTTGCGTTCTAAATCAACGTGCTGCTCCGCGATCTCTGCCATCAGCCTGTCATTAGAAGCACCTTTAGGAAGCTCTCTCTCTTGTGTACAATCCTGTCGGATCCAAATATGGTCATTTCCTTTTTATCAGCAACCAATCGTGAAAGTAAAAGGGCTGAATGCGCAATCTCATTGGCTGATGAAAAATCTTTAACGCCCGTTTTCTCAAAATGACTTTTCTCTCATACTCCAAGTCCGAAATCTCCACTTCAGTAGCACCGATATACACCAAACTTTCCAGACTTGTACCTAGTTATATTATGAAGACATTTACAGAGGGATTTGTAAATATATTATTCCTAGCCTGATTTATACAACATTTTATTCCAAGAAACATGGCAAAATCATTTTTTTAAGGCTATTGACAGTATTTTCTGATTTACAGGATAACAAAAGTAGATATCCATAAATCCCTCTGTAATTTTTTCCCCATCTAATATGTGAACACAATGAAAAAAATATTTTTAACCTGGCTTTATCCAATACTCAGATATCGTTTTTTTTAAATATATGCAAATTAGTGCATATTTGATTAGATATTGCCTGATTTGCATATTTAAACATTAAATTACAGGAAACTTGTAATACATTTTTTTCTCATCTTAATGTAGGTAATCAACTGGGAAAGTTTCATGGTGATATCTGCTAGTTAAAAATGTTACCCTATTCACCTGTAGTGTCTCACCTTAACCAGGCACTGTCTAAATGGAATCTTTTTAACACTATGTAAATTAGGCCTTTTTTTATATTGCACTTTATTTACAAAATTTAGCGCTGTTAATAATATCCACTGTTACCACCCATGGACAACCAGGAAATAATGTCAAGGAATGTCTTTCTATTTAAAACGGTTGAAAATTGTAGCCCGATTCATGGACAAATGACAAAAAGTCCTTTTAATGAATTAAATTCTCGTGAATTCGAACTCCCTCGGACATGGATCTAAACATAGTAGCTTTTTACTTTTATCTGGGCTTTCAACAAAAGGAAATTCTACAGGTGCTGATCTACCAACATGGCATTACCATTTGTCTTAGGACGCCTACAGACGAGCACGAAGACACGTACGAAGTCAACGCGCCACATAAAGTTTGGACCAGAATTGTGGTGCTCGTCTCTAGGTCGAGAACACTTAACAGTACCGTACTGTCTCCCTCTTCAACGTAAATCCAACAACACTATTAGCAGGCACATTCTCAATTCCTCCTTTTTGTGTTTCAAGAAAATGACATTGTTAAACTCACAATGAATCTGCGTTTTCCAAATAATGATAAACCCACTCCAAAATGTCACTGGCTCGGGAACATATCCACAGTGTTCTTTGTCAGCACAACCGCACAGCTTTACGAGTTCATTTTCTTTGCAAATGGGTGTTTTAATGAACGTCAGACGTGGTCTGTCCCATCTGTCAGCTCGATTTTAATATGCACAGACTGAGTGTCTTAGTCACATATTGTCTGGTAAAGGGGAATGTTTCCCAAGGTCTCTGGCAGACAGATGCATCGCTGCTCAGAGCCAAAGCCACCAGCCTCTGCACAGCACTGCTGTCTCCTGATAAGAACAGAGGTGAAGGGAACAGGAGAAAGAGAGAAAGACTTTGAATGAGTAGGATGTGGAATAGGGTTACATGAGGTGAGAAATGTATTGCATAATAAAGGATCAGAAGATCACCAGAGCCTGTAGTAGTGTATTACAGTAGGATTGCGTGTGCGGTACACATTGCTTCATTTTAATAAACTGACAAGGACATTGTGGTACTTCATAATACAAAATAATACTATTTGGAAGGAGCTGTGCAAAATGTATTATAGCTAGGAAGGCATTGTAGTTTGCGTCACAGGTGTTTCATGAAGTTGTCCTTGAGGAGACATTGTTTCTTCGGCGAGGGGTGTAAACAGGAAAGCCGAGGAAATATGAACTTTGTTGCGCCAGTGTTTCAAAGAAACACAGACACATGTGAGGAACATTTGGCACGATGATCTGTTTTTCCAGAGTTTCAGAGTTTTGACAAACAGCTTCCAGCTCCAGTTTTGTAAACAGTGTGACTTCCTTGCAAACACACCGGTTTTCAGCAAATATTAATTACTATATATTTATAGTATGTCCTCTCTGCCTGATTTTCTTCTTTACTGTTATTTCTTATTGTATAAATATTATGTATAGTATTACATTTTTTAATTATATTTTACACGGAATAGTACTTTATTGTTAATATTATTTTATTAATAGTGATATATGATTAAATATTAAATGCTTTATTTTTTTATTGCATTAAAAGCATCATGCATTTGCACATTTGTCATTTGTTACAGTATTTATTCATCTTTGTGAATATTAGATAATGAAAATAGTTATTAGAATTATTAAATGTTAATAAAACTTCATTTTAGTTGAGGTTTATTAAATAATATTAACAGATACACATTAATGATTTTAATAATGTATTAGTAAATGTGTAAATTAGCATTACCTAAAATTAATGAATACTTTATAAGTATTTTCCATTTTTATTTCATGTTAACTAATGCACTTAGCAAATGTTAATAAATGGAACCTAAATACAAAATGTTACCTAATATAATGTATTTAATTAATAATCAATGGTGTGTGTATATATATATATATATAGTTATAGTTATTTTGATGTGCATTTTTTAAATCATCCACTAGAGTAAAAAGCACAATAGTTTAGTTTATAAAAGTAACAGCAACAAAATATGAGTTACACAGCTCATTTTAATACTTTGTACTTGTTATTTAATATATATTTTTAAATTCCTGCATACAGTATGAACAAAAATAATACAGCAAAACATTTGCAATCAGGAAATCTGGAATGGGTCAAACCATTTTCCATTGCACTGTATCCTTTGGTAAACAGGTTTGAATCCTGTTTTTATGTTTCCTGTCAAAGCATATGCTGACAGCTTGTTTTTTAAGTTTCCTAATAAAAATACAAAGTCTTTATAGTTCAGTTTCTACTTTTAGAGAATAAAACACATGCATACACTTTATACGCTGAATACGGAATATTCAAGCGAGATTCCTTGCTCTTGTTTAATATAACTCTGTTGAACAGTATGATAAATCTGTGTGTCCATGTGTGTCTAGGGCTCTATTAAAGACCAACTGAAGGCGTACGGAGCGCTGACTGAAAAAGTCACCCGCAGATACACCCGACAGATCCTACAGGGAGTCCACTATTTGCACAGCAACATGATCGTACACAGAGACATCAAAGGTAAATCACAGTAATCATAAATCGCCTTCAGCTAAGACCAGTAGGCTGTTGCTTTGTAATGTAAATCTAATGGATAGTGTCGCTTGCACCGGACCACCTGAAATACATCTCGTGTTATTAAGTAGAATAACTTTGTTTTGGCAAGGTTTTGCATTCCTTCAGACTTTAGGGCCAAACTCTGACCAGAATTAACAACCTGTCTATTAGGTATTTCTCTTAAGCATTGATATCAAACACATCCTCTAAATCAGAGGTACTTACCAGACAGTGCCAGCATTGCTTCTACTAGACATATACACTCTTTAATCTCTCAGTTTATTAAGGAAGGCACAAGTAGTCCCAAAGCAGAACATTTCACAAAAGGTTAGATTTATCCTGTTAAATTTACAATAACTGTGGTTTATAAAATTCGCTGTAATGTATCACATATGGTGCCTTAATGTTACCTTTTAACTGATATCCACCATAATACATGTGGTAAAATATAAAGCCACATGAGAACAAATGTAGCACAAAACACTCTAATATAGTTTTATAGCAAAAATAAGAAGAAACAAAACTGTTTATACTGTATAACATTTATTCATATATGATGTCATATCATTTACAGTAAAAAAAATATATGATACAGTTTTTACTGGCAAAAAAACAAACATAACTGACTTAAATTGCATATAATGCATTTATAGTTTTTCACTGTATATGGTAAGGTAACAGAGTGGTTATCAGGTTTTTACTGTAGAATATTTACAGTTATTTATTGTACAGTGATGAATATAGATGTTCAAGATGACAACAAATTATGAAACAATTGTGGAGCATGCACAAAGTAATTCTCCAGCCACATTTGTTCGCAACTCTTTTCTTATACAGTTACATTCAGATATTTTTAAGTGTGTCTAAATACTTTTAAGGCCACATACTTTTAGTATATGTGACCAATACAGTCTCTGTCATTCCCATAACAAACTGAAGATCCTCTATTGGAAATATCCACAAGAAGTGTGGGGCGCAAAGGAAGGAGTCTCTGTCTTTCCTCTCATATTCTTTCTTAATTTTCCGTTCACAATACAGTGAGACTTCCAGGGTGTGGAAACTCTGCGGCTGGCGGGAATTAGTCATAACTCAAACAAGCGCAAATCTCACAGGCAACGCAGCTAAAACAACGGAAAATCACTCCGACTAGAAGCGTGGGAAGAAAGGCTGCGTCTCAAACTTCAAAAGCCATCAGCAGCTTATAATTTTATGCAGTTGTCATCATTGGTCATGCAAACATGTAATTCAATCTACATGTGTTTCCTCACAGGCGCAAACATTCTGAGGGACTCCTCTGGAAATGTGAAGCTGGGAGATTTTGGGGCTAGCAAGCGCATTCAGACCATCTGCATGTCCGGGACGGGGATCAAATCGGTCACCGGCACCCCCTACTGGATGAGCCCGGAAGTCATTAATGGAGAAGGATACGGACGCAAAGCAGATATTTGGTGAGATCTGAGATTCGTATAAAAATTCATGACTGGAAACAAAGCTATTGTTTGCTAACAGTCCCTTACGTCTCTCTCCTCAGGAGTGTTGCCTGCACGGTCGTAGAGATGCTAACTCAGAAACCCCCATGGGCTGAATATGAAGCAATGGCAGCCATTTTCAAGATCGCAACCCAGCCGACCAAGCCAAACCTGCCTGAGGGAGTCTCCGACGCATGCAGGGACCTCCTGCGGCAGATCTTTGTGGAAGAGAAATGGCGGCCCACTGCCGAGGGGCTTCTCAGTCACCCCTTTGTCCAGGGCAGCTTTTGATCCTACAGATCTCGGATCTCTCTGGAATCCCCAGGGAAAACCACACAATCAACGCGAACAATCACCACTCTGCCTTCCAGGGTCCGGAGAAACCCACCAACCAGCCAACTAAGAACAAACTTGACCATAAAGAGGGGATGTGTATTTCAGATCTCCTCAATGCAGCTCGACAAATATAACGTTAAGAGGGAAACTATGGATGGAAAAAACAAATAATCAGAATGGTGCATAGCTCTGTCCTAAATGACGCACTTGTGACCTTTTGGTGAATGGACTCTTTTCACATTTCCAGGGTTTTCAGAAGCGGAGGTCGTCGGATAAACAGTCGGATAAACTTCTTTAGTGGTGAACGGGGGATGATAGCAAATATAATGTTTGTATTCCAATTTCCTCCAAAAGCAAACGAAAAAAAATCCATGATGGTGTTTCCACAACTTTCCAAAAGAGATTAATTTTGTTGGTCAGAAATGAGAATGATGACAAAAAACTCCCTCAGCCATTGTATTAGAAACACCCTCACAGCAGTGTTAATTCATAACATTTTTAGTAATTTACTGCCAAGGTAATATAACACACTGTTACAAATGTCTATTATTATTTTTTATTTTTAATGAAAATATGAAAGACTTTTAGATTTGCAATGTTGATAACTGGAAACGCGTCATCACAGTCGTTCACTGCATACTATTACCCAACATCCCTTGCGACAAAGTATCGACAGTTAGAGCTGAGAGTGGGTCAATGACATAACATGGTTTTCTTGTCCAGATCCATCCATTTATTCAAAAATACATTTAAATTAATTAAGCTGCCTACTAAAAATTTTTTTTTTTAGTAGTAGTAGTTTGGCATAATATTTCATTATTTGATTGAATTTTAACAAAATATTAATGTTTCAAAACGTCATGTGATGTGACTCTCCAAAACCTTAATAAGATTTCTGATGTAATAATTTATTCATATTTCTAAAAAACAACAAAAAACCTTTACATAGATTTTTTTTTTGTAAATAATCACAAATAATCACACAAATAGTGAGTGTACACATATGAATTGTTAATTTAGATTAACATCACAATCATAAATAATTATGTATTTAAGGTGCGAGGAATATATATTATTTTTCACTTGATAGTTACACCATAATACATTTTTATAGTCATTCAATTTCTTAAAAATGGTATAGAAGGTTTTCAAACACAATATGAAACCAGCATGAATATACAAGAATACTTTTCTGAAAATGTACATTTTTAAACTACATTTTCCTTTTCTTTATATGGACGCTCTGATTTGTCATTGACCCCGGTGCCATTTGGGACAGAGCCTGTGTCATGGGATTGAACCAGCTTTGCTAGGATGTTACAATGCAGTGCCAACACTTAGTATACCGGCACAGATTGGCGCATAATATAATGTGTCACTGGTGAAAAAAAAAAAAGATTACAATAGCATAGTTTACATGCATTACTGCCGGTTGACTTTATCGGATCCCCCGATGCACTTGAAACCAACCCAAGCGTTCTGATGTGTTACTACAGGGGTTGCTGAACAAATCACATAGGGCCTGAATTTGGCACAAATGTATTAGAGTGTCATCTTAAGATGGCGAGAGTTAAAGGGATACTCCACTTTTTTTGGAAATAGGCTCATTTTACAACTCCCCCAGAGTTAAACAGTTGAGTTTTACCGTTTTCGAATCCATCCAGGAACTATACTCTCCTGCGTAATAATCAAGAAACTTTGCTGCCGTACCATGAGTGCAGCAGGCGCCTGAAAATAGGTCTAATAGGTTAGACAAACTTAGTCCCGGTCACGTTGGAAGTTACCGAGCTGGGGACTATTTTCAGGCGCTGCGTCATATCATTACGCCTGCTGGACTCATGGTACGGTAGCAAAGTTTCTTGATTATTACGCAGGAATGAGAGTATAGTTCCTAGCCATATCAGCCGAGAAAATCACAACTTTACATTTTCCGTCGGTCTTAGTACACGATGTAACTACAGAAGAGTCAAGTTTTAAATAGGAAAAATATCGAAACTCTTTGGTAATTTTTTTGAGAGAGATGCTAATGGTCTTGTCCGATTCAATGATCTATGCTAAGCTATGCTAAAAGTGGTACCGCCAGACCCGGAGTTCGGCTGAATGGATTCGAAAACGGTAAGACTCAACTGTTTAACTCTGGGGGAGTTGTAAAATGAGCCTATTTCCAAAAAAAGTGGAGTATCCCTTTAAACGTGGTCTTTCGTATAGCAGAATTCATTCGGTCATAAAAGAGAGTTGATTTTGATTATGGCTTATGTACCTCTGTATCCCTGGGTCCAATCCTGAGTGTCATTGAAAGTACATAGAAAAGACCTCATGGAGAAAATATAAATATAGATAATATAGATGTACTGTACAATACTCATTGGAGTAATTTTTTTTGTTAAGATTACTGTGTTTGATGGTTAGAATCTAACCAAATGAGAATAACACAGAAAAAGACGTATACAACCACCAAAGTGGTACAGTATGAGACAGAGAATTTTTTTTTCATGTCTATTCAGCTAATGAAGACTGTATAAACACGTCTTTTTTATATTATGTAAAGTTTTAGTTAGTTTTAGTTACCCAGAGTTAATCACTGTAAATACATTCCCATTGCAATCTTGGACTCATGCATAGAGCACATAGGATAATCAGCTGAGATTCAACGAATATTTTTATACTTTTTTTTTTTTTTTTTTTACTCTCGTTTGGAATGACAATAACGAACTTTTTGTATTATTATAAAAATTACCCTAAAGTGTCAAAGCAATATTTTAGAGAAGACTACTACGGCTGGTGATTTAGCGTTCTTGTACTGTTCGCTCAGTCAAAAACAACCAAAGAGCAAGTGATATACTTGAATTATGAATTTGGACACTGTTCGGTGTTGCTGAAACAGTCGCTGTCTTGATTTGTAACCTATCATGGTGAGTTGTCGACTCAAACATGCAAACTTTTTTTTGTTGTCATCATTATATAAATATATACACAATGTAACAAAAATATAAAATGTACATTGTTTTAAATGGCATATTATTTAGATTTTGTCCAAATGTAAATGTTCAACTTTCAACACTTGATACTATGATACTGTTCTTGTTTTGAATTCGAGAAATTCACCAGCAGCAATTCATGTGCCTTCTCTGATGTCCTTATTCTGAGAGGTCAGTCATTTTTAAAACATTTAACGATGGAATGTGTTTTCTGATGTCCTTCAGATGGTTTCAGTATCACACGGTGATGCTGTCAAAGACACTTTGACGCTTAAGATCTTTTACTGAAGATGATTGTATTGTAAATAGATACTGTAACGAGCTGTCATAATGTTTCATTATATTCAAAATACCTTAGTCCCAGTATATTATGATTGTGGAGAGGTCTGGGTTTCAGTGATCTCAGCTGAGAGTGAACCAGACCACACTGGTTTTTGAGGGGCTAAGAATGAAGAAGTCTGTGTTGCCTTGATGAAAAAGCCTGGAAACATTTATCAGTGATTTTGTACATTTGAATAAATAAATTTATTGTCTACAACCAGCTTCTGTGCCATATTGTTAGTTTATGTAATTAGGGGTTCAAGCGCGAATCTACTCTTTCGAACTGCTCATAGGCCGTTTGTCCGATTCATTCGAAACTTGACATGCATCATCTAGAGACCCTCATGGCAAAAAGTTGTCAAAATAATTTAGACTGATGATTTACGCTCGCAACGGGACGCCAAAATATTTGAAATAGGCAGGGCCACTTCACTAAAATGGCTATAACTCTTAAAGGAGAACTCCGGTCAATTTTAACATTGAGCTCATTTTTTTGTACATTTGGAGTGCTGTCAATACAGAGAACAACGACAAAAATCGGTGTTGCCTACACCGAGTTATTCTATTTTTAAAATTTGCACCCTATTGACTTCAATGGGGCAAGTAGTAAGCCTGCTTTTTAGCCTCTTAACATCCTTTAAGTGTCATTACAAGTGCACAGAAAATGTGAGTGATTCCTTCCGAGTGAACACGAGTGGATCTGACTGCAGTAGATGTTAGAGATATTAATAAAAATGAAGTTAATTCAGCCAGCGCTCATACCTTTGTTTACATCCTGTTTTCGGTGGAAGGCCATAGTAATCGATTGTCGAGTTCACGCGCGTGATCATAGGTACTAAACCTATGCGCGTGAACTCGACAATCGATTACTATGGCCTTCCATCGAAAACAGGATGTAAACAAAGGTATGAGCGCTGGCTGAATTAACTTCATTTTTATTAATATCTCTAACATCTACTGCAGTCAGATCCACTCGTGTTCACTCGGAAGGAATCACTCACATTTTCTGTGCACTTGTAATGACACTTAAAGGATGTTAAGAGGCTAAAAAGCAGGCTTACTACTTGCCCCATTGAAGTCAATAGGGTGCAAATTTTAAAAATAGAATAACTCGGTGTAGGCAACACCGATTTTTGTCGTTGTTCTCTGTATTGACAGCACTCCAAATGTACAAAAAAATGAGCTCAATGTTAAAATTGACCGGAGTTCTCCTTTAAGTAAGCTAATGAGTGGTCCTCTGCTGCCATCTACTGGTTATAATGGTCATTTTGTCATTCTACTCACTAATATAGTTCTTTTCACAGGTTTTGCTTTTGTATTCATTTTTAGACATGATAAAATCACTATTATAACATTTACAATAACATCTTGTCAAAGTTTATCACTTCATTTTCCCTTAGGTATCAGTTTTGACAATTGTGCCACATTACGGCTAATGTGAAACCTGTGACTGACCTAAGGTCTATGAGCAATACATTTGTTACAGTATTTATTATTTGTTAATGTGAGTTAACTGTTGATTGTTAGTTCATGTTTGCTCAGGTTCATTAAATAAGCCTAATAATTAACAGATGCAACTTTTGATTTGAATAATGTATTAGTAAGTGTTGCAGCATTAGCTAAATAATTAATAAAGCATAAGTGTTTTTCAATGTAATGAATGTTGACTAATGTTAACAAATGGAACATTATTGTAAAGTGGGTAACACTTTTTTACAGTGTCCTTGTTACATATGTTACTTGTTATAGTAATAACAGTAAATTATGCATAATTACATGCAACTAACCCAAAACCAAACCCTAGTCATACCCTAACCCTATAGTAAGTACATGTAGTTGCTTAACATTACTCAGTACTTAAATATATAATCACACTGTAACAATGACACCGTAAAGTGTTACCATTATGCTTATTCTGCAAATAGAATTTTTCATGCAAAGCTTAATTTTTTTTTTTAATTTCACAATGAAGCGTACAGCTGTCAATAACATTAATATGCTTTAAATGAAGAAAATTTAAAGTACATATATGCAATGTAAATGTATGAATTTCATTGCATTTGATATAAAATTATATAAAAAGTGGCACCTGCAAATAGCCTGATTCCGAGCCATTTTGGCAATTACTTATTAGCAACCGCTCTCAAATTGGGCAAATTGATTCACTTGCAAATTGCATCCAAGACATAAATGACTGGATGTCACAAAATTTCTCACAACTCAACCAAGATAAAACAGAAGTTTTGCTTATTGGATCAAAAGCACAAAGAGAGAAATTGACCCCTAATCTACATAAACTGGGATTAAACTAGGAGTTGTCTTTGATTTTTCAAAGCTCATGTACATAATATTACCAAAACAGCATTTTATCATCTAAAGAACTATAATAAGACCAAAAGAAAAATGAATGCATGCATTTAATAGCAGACTTGGCTATTGTAATGCCCTCCTTTCTGGTCTACCAAAGACTATAGTTAATCAACTACAATCAATCCAAAATACAGCTGCTGGAGAACTGATAAAGACTCGAAAAAAGAGATCACATTACACCTATATTAAAGTCATTACACTGGTTACCTGTAAGTTTTCATATTGATTTTAAAAATCTTGTATTAGTTTATAAGGAATCGCATGAATTTGCTAAAAACTATCTCTCAAAAATGCTTTCAGTATATGAACCTACCCAGGACTCTCAGATGATTTACTTTTAACTATAGCCTACCACAAAGTAGAACTAAAAGATTTGGTGATGCTGTTTTTAGCCGTTATGCTCCTCACCTCTGGAATAACCTGAGGAAGATGTGCTGAAAATATTAATAGGTTTAAATCTAAATAAAATAATAATAATAATAATAATAACCTGTAATGTTTTACAATGCTTTTTATATATTTTATGTTTTTTAATTGTTTATTTTATTGTATCTATTGTTTCTTTCTTGCCTGTAAAGCAGTTTGAACTGCATTGATTTGTTTAAAAAAGTGCTATATAAATAAAATTAGTTTTTAACTAAAAATGATTTTAGTGGATGACATTCCGCTATGTCTGACAGCCCAGCCGTGTCTAAGGAAAATATATAAAATGTTTTTTTATGTAGCCTATGAAAAACATTTATTATAAACATTATATTTTGTTAAATCGTGCAGACATTCGCGTTCACAATTCAAGTGTGGCTTAAGAGTTGTAATACTTTTTGTTTGATGGTAAGGAGAGCACGTGCGCTTTCAGACTGCATGTTTGGTAACATCACCTCATCACGCGCATGTTACTAAACGTGCTCGTCACTCTTTCTTTGCTGCTGGTCTGTATGTTCAACGTAAACACGACCGCTGGAGACTTCTTTACACTGTTAAAGACCGATTACCAGGATGTCCGCTTCTCGTACGGTCATATGTCTGCTGAGAAACGACCTGCGTCTGCATGATAACGAGGTAAATATCACAATCACAGGAATTGTATTTTGTAATCTATAGGAGCATAGATTTGTCTCTCGTCTCGAGCAAACCACGCTCGCGCCTGAATCCGTGTGCATAGACTTGTCCTGCTCGATATGACATGATGTCCTGCTCGAGATTTAACACGTCACAACGATTCTCTTACTAATATTACTTTTTAAACACAAAACAATGATCTATATTTATGCAAGTTTAGTCCTCCAAAGCGTTAGCATGTGACCACGCCCCTTGTGACGAGGACGACAGACTACCCAATGAGCGGCCAGATTTCGCCTCAAAGTCCATTTATTATTCTCAAGTGTTATATATATATATATATATATATATATATATATATATATATATATATATATATATATATGTATATATATATATATATATGTATATGTATGTATATATATATATGTAGTAATATATATATATATATATATATATATATATATATATATATATATTAGTGCTGTCAATCGATTAAAAACTTTAACTAGATTAATCACAAATTTTTTCTGTGATTAATCGCAATTAATCGCAATAAAAAAAGAAATGTTTTTGTACGTTTTTAATATATTTTATAATGTAATAATTTCACAGTTAATCAAATTAATGTAGAAACAACATAAAGACAGTATATTTTAAATACTTGTTTAATGGCATCTTTTTATGAATGAAGGCCAGTATTACTGATATTAATACAGCTACTGATTTTTTTTCTTTTTCACATTTATTAGGCTTCAAAAATATAACAGTTTTTAATTTAAGTGAACTTAAAACAATGCTAACATAAACCCATAATAAATGTCATATTTATTCGTGCCCTTCCTGTCTTAACAGTTAGGAAATATACAGAAATTTAATAAAGTTATCAAAGTTATGTGCAGTCTGCACTGCATAAACTATAAATTAAATAGTTAATCCTTATTAAAGCTACAAAAGTTATTTAGTCAACAGCAGTGAGTCATTTTCTCTGTTCCCTTTGTTCTTTAACTTTACTGACAGGAAGCTTTATTGGCTGCTGTCCCTTTAAGAGCAGACACACACACACACATGCGGATCTCACCGTTTATATACTGTCTATGGATCTCACACGCGCCTCATTCTCTCGCAACTCTTTGTTCATTTTAGACTTTATATAAATCATTTAAGACTGCTCTTATGAGGATAATCGACAAAACGGACATTTTGGGATTGTTATTGTTATTGTTAGTTCAAGCGCGAAAGAGAACTGGATTCTGGCGCCCTGTCTATGTGTGTGTGTGTGTGTGTGTGTGTCTCACATAAGGACATTCACAGACAGCGCATTCTCTTGTGTCTTGCCGCGCTTGAAATGTTTAAAAGCATTTAAATGAATAAGAGCGTGATCATAAAATGTAAAGCTAGCCAACGGATGGCAGAAAAGACGGATGCTGCGTTAATTGCGTTAAATATTTTAACACGTTAAACCAGACAAAAATTAATCGCATGCGTTAACGCGTTAACGTTGACAGCACTAATATATATATATATACACACACACATATACATTATATATATATACACACGTACGTACATATATATATATATGTATGTATGTATGTATATGTGTGAGTATGGGTGTGTGTGTGTGTGTGTGTGTGTGTGTGTGTGTGTATATATATATAATGTATATGTGTGTATGTATATATATATATATACAGACCCTTTCCAAAAAATTTGAATATCATGGAAAAGTTTATTTATTTCCATAATTCCATTCAAAACGTTAAACTTCCATAGATTATAGATTCAGGGCCCACAACTTAAACGATTTCAAGTATTTAGTTGTTTATTTGTACATAATTTGGGCTTCCAGCTCATAAAACCCACGGAAACAGGATTTAAAAAAATTAGAATATTACATGAAATCACACAGTAATTACAGTGATACCATGGTCATTGAACCAGGTTTTGGTTATTTTGGCAGTGTGGGCAGGTGCAAATCCTGCTGGAAAATGAAGTCAGCATGAAGTGCTCTGAAAATGTCCTGGTAGACGGATGCGTTGACTCTGGATTTAATAAAGCACAGTGGACCAAAGTCCTCTTTTCTGATGAGAGCAAATTTTGCTTCTCATTTGGAAACCAAGGTCCCAGAGTCTGGAGGAAGAATGGAGAGGCACACAATCCAAGATGCTTGAAGTCCAGTGTGAAGTTTCCACAGTCTGTGTTGGTTTGGGGAGCCGTGTCATCGGCTGGTGTTGGTCCACTGTGCTGTCCACTCAACACAGCCGTCTACCAGGACATTTTCAGAGCACTTCATGCTTCCTTCAGCAGACAAGCTTTATGAAGATGCTGACTTCATTTTCGAATCGAAAATCGTAAATTGAGTTTTATATATAAAAAAAAAAACTAAAAAACTTTTATATGTTTTTTAGGGGAAAAAATCGCCCAGCTCTAACCTATATATTTATCTTTTGAATTAGTAAACAAATTTTAGGTCTATAAACTACACTGTTCAAATTGTATGAACTGCTCTGCTTGCTTTGACATGTTAAGCTTTGTGGGACCTATGACAAACCGGTTTTACTCCGTTCATCCAGGTGTTTCACTGGGCTCAGAGGAATGCGGAGCACATAATCCCCCTCTACTGCTTCGACCCGCGTCATTACCAGGGCACCCATCACTTCAACTTCCCTAAAACTGGTCCGTTCCGTTTACTTTTCCTCCTGGACAGTGTGAAAGACCTGAGAGCAACACTGAAGAAACGGGGCAGGTGGGAATTTTCCATCACACACAGAATGTACATTCTGTCTTCCACATACTGATGTTTTATGATGAATATATGTTTGTATGCCCTTGTTCAGCACGCTGTTGGTCAGGCAAGGAAAGCCGGAGGATGTTGTTGGTGATTTGATTAAGCAGCTGGGTTCAGTCACAGCTGTGGCGTTTCATGAGGAGGTGCGTTGGCCACATACAGTGCTGTAAGCTGTCAATGTACAAGTTCAGTATTTGCAGTCTTTCTGTCTATTGCCTGAAGGTGGCGTCAGAGGAAAAGACTGTGGAGAAGAAGCTAAAGGACATCTGCTGCCAAAACAAAGTCAAAGTTCAGACTTTCTGGGGCTCTACACTTTACCACCTAGATGATCTGCCATTCAGACACATTGGAGGGTAGGACAAGTGTTGCAGTGTTAAATTAGTATTATTTATATGCTATTATAGTGTTTATTTATATTTTAAATTCGCCTTTTTATTTTATTTTGTTATGTGCTTTTGTCAGTTTTACTATAGTTTTTCATTCTTTTAATATCCCTTCCACTTATTTTTATTTCATTTCTGAGTTTTATTAATTGTAATACTTCAACTTATTTATTTCAATAAGTATTTATTTATTAAAGTAAATATTTATTTGTTTTTGTAATTTTTTGTTTCAGTTTTTAAAGATTTTGACTTTTTATTTTTTTTTAAAGATTTGACTGATTATTTCAGCTTTATTTCAATTATGGAAATTATTTGTAATAGTTTTAGGTTACTTACAGCACTCGTGTTAAATTAAGTTTAGTTAATCCCTGCATGAGCTTTAGACAGTTAATGATAATGTTACAACATTTGGGGAGTATTATGTAAACTGTCTGTGCCTCCCTACGTAATATTTTGCCATTCAAATAATTAAATTACGCTTTAAAAAAATAAATCTTAATATAAATTTTGGATCTTCCGTAGACTGTTCTTTCTTTCAACTATTTTTCCAAACAGGAACTTGATTTCAAAAGTGTGTAAGAAAACGTTATCTGAGAATGCAAAAAACACATTTTTATATTTAATATATTTAAATTCTTTTTTTTATAGAATTTTTAAGAATATTTATTCAAGACATTATTTAATATTGTGTTTTACAAATAGCCTACATTATATATATTGTGTTTTATATACATTATATACTGTATACTGTCTTTTAAACTAATCTATTCTTGTCATTAAAATAGATTTTGGTGCTGACATATAATAAAAAAAAATAATAAAATGATTGTTTTACCAGTTACTATGTTAGCCACTTAAACAGCACATTTAGCAACTTCATCCTAGCTAAGCTTTGTAAAACAAGTTAACTTTCCTTGGAAACTTTACAGAAAAGTACTGGAAACTATTTCAATTCCAATGTTACTATTACTTCCTTTTTCTAAGGCCTGATTACTATTTACATTGTCGGTTTTAGTGCATGTGAGGTCAGCAATTTAAACGTGTGACTTCATTTCCTGTTAATTTCCGCTGTCTTTGAAAGGTTACCTGATGTTTACACCCAGTTCAGAAAAGTGGTTGAAGGACAGGGCAGAGTGCGACCGGTCCTTTCCACCCCGGAACAGGTTAAATCTCTTCCCCTTGGACTGGAAGAGGGTCCTATACCTACATTTGAGGGCCTGGGACAAACAGGTACCTTGATTTACATACAGTAACTGTACAGGACTGTACATATAAACACTATATTCGGATTCATCTATCGGAATGATTTTATGTAAACGTAGCTACTGACATTTAACAGGTTAAATCACATTTAGAGTAAACTGCACCAATATCACTAGATACAAAACATAACAGTCAGTAGGATGGTAAAAAGGCTGAATCATATTTCCTCTTTCTTAATATTGGCAGTTTTACATGAATTGTGCTCTGATTTCCTCTCAGATGACTGAATAATCCTCAGAAGGATATTTGGAGGATAAAACAATTTATCTTATGTTGACCACAAAGAATAGCCATGATATATTTCCTATCTGTGGTTTCAGAGCCAGTGATGGACTGCCGCTCGGCCTTCCCATGCCGCGGTGGAGAGACCGAAGCTCTTGATAGGCTGAAACATTACTTCTGGGATACAGTGAGGACTGCTCTTCCTTTTTCCTAAAAATAACTTCATCAATGAAAGAGGGTTATTGCATGTTCTTGTTTTATCACAGAATGCCGTTGCGTCTTATAAGGAGACTCGGAATGGCATGATCGGAGTGGACTATTCTACAAAGTTTTCTCCTTGGTGAGCCTCTGAAATTATGTTATTTTCATAATGCATAAGCAAATCACAGACTAATGCTGACCCTCCTTCACTTTACTTCAGGCTTACGTTGGGCTGCATATCACCCAGGTACATCTATGACCAGATAAAGAAGTATGAGGCCGAACGAACCGCCAATCAAAGCACGTACTGGTGAGTAACTGGAATGTGTTTTCAAAGAAGATTAACTCATATCAGGTTTTTATGTGCAAGGATACAAATTTTTTTTTTCACCAGGGTGATATTTGAACTTCTGTGGAGAGATTACTTCAAGTTTGTGGGTTTAAAATATGGAGACAGAATATTTCATATGAATGGTAAGTTTGGATTTGTTTTGTTTAAGATTTTTTAATGTTTTTGAAATAAGTTTATTATGCTCACCAAGGCTGCATTTATTTGATCAAAAATACAGTAAAAACACTATAGCAACCAAAATAGAGTAAATCACCTTTTGAAAGGTCACCTTTCTGTTTCACCTGTCTGGATCTTACATGTGTGTTCAAGCATATTCTACCCCTTCTGAGAGGGTATTCTCCAGTGCTGGAGAAGCTAGGAGAGGTCCCAAATTCTCCCAGAGAATGCAAAAATTGCTAAATAATGTTGAATTTGTTGACATTACCAGTCTGTTAAACTCATTTGACAAGTATAAGAAATAAACACACAAAGGATTGTTTGAGTTGAGTAATGTGCAATTTTTCCTTACTACCATTTTTTTTATTAGTTATTTAATCATTTGTATTGAATTGGAACCGGAATCGTTAGGCGGAACCGGAACCGGCAAATTTCGGACTATTCCCAACCCTACTGTTATGTGTCCGACGTTGTAAAGAGAGCTACCATTATGCAGCGTTTACTACAGTAACTTGAGTAAAGTTGATCTAGTGGATCTCTTAGCTCGTGTGAGTGAGTGGAGGCGGGGCTAATTTGCATATTCATGAATCCCCGTATACTAAATGAAGCAAGGGTGTAGAGTTACATTCAATCTATTTTAAAAGGCACACTATGCAAGATTTCTACCTTAATATAACAGCTTCGAAATCATTTTGATGGTAAACGAACTCGTAGTAGGGCAAATAATCCCGATAGCAAAGCAGGGGGGGACGCCGCTGGCAAAACCAGCAGTGCAGGTTTGAGAGGTGGCGCCCCGCCAAATCTCGCGAGAATCGCAACTTGCTTTACGGCACGACGTCACATACATCAACAACATATGAAGCAGCCCATATGGAAGACACTAGCACGCATTTCAGACGTAAATCATGGCAGAGTCGACGAAGAAAACGAAGAAAGAGCGGTCGGAAGAGTGCAGAGACGGCTCTGCGTGAGTGGTATTTACGACAGTAACGTTAAATACAAGTACTCCACAGCGACTCTAGGGGTCGCTGTTTGAGAATAACGGAAACTGCATAGTATGCCTTTAAGTAATGAGAATTTTTTTCACAGCAAAAACTTTAAACATGTTTTAAGGGATAAAATTATTGACTACGAGGGGACTTTAAAATAGCTGTTGTCTTGTTTTATAACTTTCTTGTATTCTTGTCTTGTATTCAAACTTTAAAATTGGCAAAGCTGAATTTTCAGCATAACTGAATTGAATTGAAAAAATCATTTTAATATGCTGATTTGCTGCTCAATCAATAAACATTTATAATTATCATCGATGTTGAAAACAGTTGTGCTGCTTAACGCTTTTGTGAAAACTGTGATTCTTTGATGAATAGAAAAAAAAATTGTTTTTAACAATATACTGTAAATGGTTTACTGTTACTTTTGCTCAATTTAATGCATTCTTGCTGAAGAAAAAGTATGCTGATACTTAATTTCTTGCAAATAAACAAAGCCTTACTGACCAAAATTATCAATTCTAAAAATGCTAAAATTTTGTCTTTTTTAATTTATTTTTATTTACTTTAAACTTGAACTGACATGAAGCTACTAAGGAAGCCCCTCCCCCCCAAAAAACAACAACAACAACAACAACAACAACAACAACACATAACAATCATAAGCAATAAAACAAAATACGAAAAATGTTCCACCAGTTCTTGAACAAAAGCTTTGTAGTGCTCAATTACATTCTAATATAATATTCAAATTAAATGGATGTTTAAATGATTAATATGATAATTTTGATCCCTCATGAACTGAAGGTCTGCAAGACAAGCATGTGCCCTGGAAGACAGATATGACATGGTTCTGTGCATGGAAAGGTAATGTGTCCCTCAGAATCTGCTAGTATTCAAACTTTGTCATCATTTACTCACCCTCAAGTTGTTCCAAACCTGTATGGGTTTCTTTCTTTCCACAAAAGAAGATATTTTGAAGAATGTTGATAATCAAACAGCTGATGACACCTATTGTATTGTTTTGTTTTCCTACTATGGAAGTCAATGGCTACCGTCAAATGTTTGATTACCAACATTCTTCAAAATATCTTCTTTTGTGTTCAACTGAAGAAAGAAACTCACGCAGGTTTGGAACAACTTGATGGTGAGCAAGTGATGACAACATTTTCATTCTTGGGTGAACTATCTCTTTAATTTCTTGAATCAACTGAAGAATACAATATTTCAGTTGATTTTCTGTGAATTAATAGCAAGATATTTTTCACATGTTGTCCAGAGGGGAGAACTGGGGTGCCGTTTGTAGATGCGAACATGAGGGAGCTTGCGCTGACAGGATTCATGTCCAACAGAGGACGTCAAAATGTGGCCAGCTTTCTGACCAAGGATTTGGGCTTAGACTGGAGACTGGGCGCTGAGTGGTTTGAATACCTGCTGGTGAGAAACATTTGCTACAGTATATTTGATGGAGTGGGTTGATACTTCCTGCTCTTTGCTGCGGTTTGATGCGCTATTATCTTTCATTGTTATCAGGTAGACCATGACGTCTGCAGCAACTATGGAAACTGGCTCTATAGTGCCGGAATAGGAAATGACCCTCGAGAAAACAGGAAGTTTAATATGATCAAACAAGGACTGGACTATGACAATAACGTAAGCGGTTGTTTTTACATGTCTCTTACGTAATTAGCACATAAAACAAAAAAAAACACTTGCATTCTGATTCATATATTTTGTTAGTACATCCAAGCAATAAATATAAAGTTCACTGTACACACATTGCACTTTTTTTTGACAAAGTTCTGCATACTATAGGGGTAAGTTGTCACAATTGAACATAATTTAAACAGTAAAATAATTCTAAAATCAAAATCGAAAAGGGAAACATAAAAATATCAAACCATTGTTTTAATCTACATAAATTGTAATTAATAAATTAACAGATTAGTATCAATTAACAGCTTTTTGGGAATGATTTGATTTGAATGAAATTACATTAAAATCTATTTTAAAAAAATCTAAATAAGGTTAAACTTTATTTTAAGTTGTCCTTGTTGCAGTGTTATTATACGTAATTTATAGTTACTATAGTAACTACATGTAACGTGTAACAAGGACACTGTAAAATAAAGTGTTACCCAATATAAAATAGGCTAAACAAACTAAAATCAAT
This sequence comes from Rutilus rutilus, assembly GCF_951802725.1. Lineage (NCBI taxonomy): Eukaryota > Metazoa > Chordata > Actinopteri > Cypriniformes > Leuciscidae > Rutilus > Rutilus rutilus. Next base: position 14,165,803 of record NC_140228.1, read on the forward strand.
GAATTAATCTTGAATTACAAGTTTAAGAGTGCTCAAGTACTTTTTATCTAATATCAGCAAAAATAAATCATTGTTAAAATGATCATTAAAGAATAATCAACAGCTGCTTTGAATCATACACTTATGTGAATCATATTTGTAAAGCCTGGAAACAATTAAAAAATAAAATTAAAAAATACTTTTAAAAAAAAATCTTGAATTACAAGTTTTAAAGTGCTCAATTACAGTCTATCTAATATCAGCAAATGAAATGGATGTTTAAATGATTAAAATGATCATTAATAATGAATTAACAGCTGCCTTTATGGCCTAAACTGATTTTCTTTATATATATATTTGTAAATGCACATACTGGTATTTTCCACTTTTAAATGCTTTTTATTGTCACTTAAGCAGGTTCTGCTATGAACGTAAGTGTACATCTAGGAAGAGGCAGTTACACATGCACCTGATGTGTCCGAGATATTAATGCAGCATAATAAGGTATTTTTCTGCGCAAAATTGACACTAAATGTTGTATCTGTGCAGGGGGATTATGTCCGACAGTGGGTTCCAGAGCTTGGAGGTATTAAAGGTGGGGACGTGCACACGCCATGGACCCTCAGCAACTCGGCACTCTCACACGCCAAGGTTTCGCTCAACGACACATACCCCTCGCCCATCGTCATCGCGCCCGAGTGGAGCCGCCACGTCAACAACAAATCAGTAAGATTATTAACAGCTGATTATTAAGGACTATTAAGGACAAATGCAAGCTTGTATTAAAAAAAAATAAAAATAACAAAATATATTTGTGGTTTCTTTTTCAGTCTGGTCCATCATCAGCAAAAGGGAAGAAGGGCTCATCTTACACACCAAGGCAACACAAAGACAGAGGCATTGACTTCTACTTCTCCAAGAAAAAGGATTTCTGAGGATGAGATGTAGTGGATTGGTGCTTTTTCTTGAGCTGCATCACACAGAGTAGTGAGGTATCTGCTCAGGTTACAGACTGGAATGAGGAAGGGGAAATGAAAAAATGGTGTGGTTTTGTGGTGCTCTTTCCGAATCTATTTTCACATTGCAGCTACAGAAACTGCTGCTCACATTCTGAAGACTAGCTCTAATTTTCATGTGTTTGTATATATTGTATTGGATACAATATTGTATTTTTGGTTGTTTTCATAAATCTCTGTTTCATAAATGTCCTGGTTTAGTCAAGTGTGCTGAAAAGTTATACCTAAAAATACATTTTGGGGGGAGTTTTGCCTTGTGCCAGGGATTTATGTAAATTATAGACAAACTGTGAAAAAGTTTGAATAATGGGCACATTCAGAATATTTTCTTCATTTATTCGGAAATAGGAAGTGGAAATAGGAAATAGGAACTCTCCAAACACTTGTATTTTTGGTTGTTTTCATAAATCTCTGCAAATGTCCTGGTTTAGTCAAGTGTGTTGAAAAGTTATACCTAAAAATACATTTTGGGGGGAGTTTTGCCTTGTGCCAGGGATTTATGTAAATTATAGACAAACTGTGAAAAAGTTTGAATAATGTGCACATTCAGAATATTTTCTTCATTTATTCGGAAATAGGAAGTGAGAAGGGCCAACTGTTTCAGTTTGGTTTTGAAAAGCAAGGGAAAAGGCTGTAAGACAGCTGTGTGCTATGATTACTAGTCAGAGTACTAAGTAAAAAGCACTGCAATACTTTTCCTGCATCTTTTATTATAACTTTTCTTTGAGGTATTAATATCAATGACTTTTCTTAGGGCTACTTAATTTGGCATGAACAAAATGTGCACTTTCACAAAATATGTAATATTCTAAAGTGGACATCTATGTGTTATGGTTTGGTTTATTGTCACAGGACAACAAAATTGCTTCCTGCATGTTGGTTGAACCACTGGAAACAAAATTGCTTTCTTTTTTTTTGTAAAAGAACTATTCCAACATTTCTCCAACTTAAGTGTTTTTAACTCTCCAAACACTTGACCGCATTAATTTGATTTAATGATATATGTTTGGAGAATTCTATGTGTTCAATTTACTCTTAATGTTTTCTAAATTATATAATTAACAATAAATTGAACACAGAGAATTCCAAACATAGACAATTATTTACCTAATATTCAATACTTGGCATTTTTAAATGCTTTTTATTGTCACTTAAGCAGGTTCTGCTATGAACGTAAGTGTAAATATAGGAAGAGGCAATTACACATATGCGTCTAATATTAATATTAATGCAGCATAATAAGGTATTTTTCTGCGCAAAATTGACACTAAGTGTCGTATCTGTGAAGGGAAGTATGGAAACTGTAACCAAACCATGAAATTTGAACCAAAACGCAATTGGAGAGGAGACCATTTGAAGCCTTTTTTTCTCCACAACTTTCTAGCGTAAAAGTTTCGGAAATTGTCCATATTTGGTGTTTCGCTCTTGCAAGCAGACCCGAGATCAGTGTTTTGCTGCGCTCTCTATGACGCACTAGATTCTACCAGCCGATCCTGAAACAGTCGACCCTGCCTTTTTTTCCGGAATCTTCGCAGTCCATTGGCTTGAACGCTTATTTCGTCATTTCTCTGACGTTTTCTAGTTTAGCGAACATTTCCTCAATCTTCACTTGGATTTAAAACAACATATGTTGTTGTTCATTGTACTGTACTGCGTAGCATATATTCGTAAGTTTTTATTTCCTTCAGTTTATCGGTATCTTACCGACAACACTAATCTGAACACTGAAATTACACCTTAATATATTTAGCTTTTATGTTTTAAATCACGTTCTCTTCTGTAACTGTTAGTTAAACGAGGATATTAACAATCTCAGAGGATACCAGTGAGATTGTGCCCGTAAATATGGCATCAAAGTTAAGTATAAACCACGAGGAGATTCCAGTAACAGCTTTAAACTGCAATTTTCGAAAGAAACTGGGACTGTATTTGAATCCCCATAACACAGTGGCAGCAGACTGGAGGACTGTCGCCGAAATGATGGACTTTACCTACCTGGAGATCAAAAATTTAGAGAAAAGAGACTATCCCTTTGAAAAGGTTTTAACGGAGTGGGAAACTCGTCCAGAGGCCACAGTAGCAAATTTACTGTCGATTTTAGAAAAAGCGGAAAGGAAAGATGTTATATCAGATCTCAAAGAGATTATAGGTATGTAATCCATATATTTGTATATTATAATATATACTTTATGTGATATAGCTTGTTGTAATAATATATAATACAACATATGTTTACTAATATTACTGTTGCTACTTATGTCAATAATTAAAATAAAATATTACAATTATTATTAATCATTAAAATGTTTGCTACTAATATTTTAAATAATAAAAATTAATTTAAGTGCTTTATTTAGTAAATATATCATTAATATTAGTATTGTTTGTATTATTTTATATGAAAAATGAATTCGTAATTCTTGTCTACTTAATAAAAGGGTTAGTTCACCCAAAAATAAAATTGATCCCATAATTTACTAACCCTCAATTTATCCTATGTGAATATGACTTTCTTATTTCAGCTTATATTTCTGTTATTATGGAAACAGACATTATTACATGACATCTTTTGTACACAAATATGCTCAAAGACCACGAGTGAGAAAAGACTGACTTATCATGACTACCATTTTAAAACATGCAATGGCATTGATTATATTGGACAAGTAGCGAAAGTCTCCAACTCAGTGTTATTGTATCTTGTTGGTGTTTCTGCACAGATGATGACTGCAGGAAGTATATGGAAAGACAACTGAGGAAGCCCGTCCAGGTTCCAGTGGTGGACAGCTGCGGGCCCCGCACAAAGGAGCGAGAAGGAATCACGCTGTATGATGATCCACAAGGTGAGTGTTTTCCTTGTTCAGTCTGAACGCACTATGAGTTAGTTGTTTATCAGTTTACCGAACTAATCATTGTCTTCATTGTCAACAGGACTAACACCGGAGACCTTTGATGCCTTCATCTGCTATTGTCAGAATGACTTCCAGTTTGTCCATGAGATGATCAAACAGTTGGAACAGACTGACTACAACCTGAAGCTGTGTGTATTTGACCGAGACGTCCTTCCTGGCACGTGTGTGTGGACCATCGCCAGTGAGCTCATAGAAAAAAGGTCTGTTTAGGGTTAACACTGAATGCACACACACAAACACACAAATAATTATTTAACAAAACTTTTAATTGTAATATTTAGCTGTAATATTTCTAAAACTGAATATCACTTCTGTATATCATACAGTCGTGATAACTTTCGTTGTTTATTTTGAATTTGTTTTAACAAAATACTTTATAATATCATATCAGTGATTCATTTGTTTATCAGCCATAACATAATTTCAAAAAGCGTATCAGTATTGGCTGGAATTTGAATAATGGAGCATGCCCAGTTAATCTTATTTCATAGATTTGTAAATTCTTGATGAATTGTCTAATATCTACTTTACATGCTTGTAATCAGTTGTAATGTTTGTAATAATAAAAATAAATGCCCCATAGGTGTAAGAGGATGGTGGTGGTCATTTCCGATGACTATCTGGACAGTGATGCCTGTGACTTTCAGACTAAGTTTGCACTCAGCCTTTGCCCAGGTATAATATCTTTAATATTTATTTGAGTTGCATTACTGTTTGAATTACTTCGGTAAGTGAGCTTATTAGGGCCAAAGGGCTTTTTGAGACACTTAACATGCTTAAAATTAGGCATGGTCATGGTGGCAGACTCTCAGTACCATTTTTTACAGGGTACATATTAAACTTGCTGCATATGTCATACACACATGCACGTATGCGTATGATACTCTCTACATTTATAGTTCTCATTGAGCCAAACCTAGTAGCTAATGATTTTGTGAATGCAGTGCATGCAGCAAACCTTTAAATAGGATTCATGTGATTGTCATCAAATTTGAACAGCATAATGCCGAGACACTGAAGATGCTAAATTGCAAATATTATTTTTTCGTGCTGATTCCTATTGAAATGACTGGATTTTGCCCACAACATTTTGTGATTTTGCCCACAATTTTTTCGATTTTGCGGAGTAACAAAAAAAATGGCCGCACCTTGATAGTTGCATTTAGCAGATTAGAGCTAGCCGATAACAGTTTACATTTTTAAGATTTAATTTCTATATAGGCCTAGTATAAAATGCGTTATATGGCTTCTATATAGTATATACAGTCACTTTATATGGCTTATTGGTTCTGCCATGGCTAGGATATAAATTTGTGGTGAAGAAAGGAAAACAGAAGTGTCTCCTATTTTCTGTGTGCATCAAGTGAGCTGAATGTTCGGTCACATGAACATGCCTATTGTGAGTAACGGTCATATCACCACCTGGAAGCAGGCAGCAGAAAGTGTGTCGCTTGCAACAGGCTTTTGAAATAGTCCTCCTATATTTACCCACATATAAGCATGTGCCCACCTTTGTTTTTCTAGAGCCAACAGGTGGTGATTGAGCCCGTCATCGCTGCTTGCAGCTATATTTTAACCATTGAATTCTGCAGTTGTTGTACTATATATTCTTTCATCTCTTTATATATGATCAATATTGTAAGCTGTGCTGAAGTGTGCATTTCATGTCATGAAAACTGAAGGATAATAGAAATGTTCTTTTCGTTTTGTCTCTTCTGCAGGAGCTCGCTCTAAACGCCTAATCCCTGTTGTCTACAAAACAATGAAGAAGCCTTTTCCCAGCATTCTCCGTTTTCTGACCATCTGTGATTACACCAGACCCTGCACACAGGTTTGGTTCTGGAGCCGACTGGGCAAGGCGCTCTCACTCCCCTAATAATACTCCCCTAATCCCCTATACAGTCATCACTTGGTAAAGCACACTATTCTCTATGGAGGATGAAGGGAAAATACCTTCTGTGATTTTTGCCCGCTTGGAGAGTTTCTCAGACTCATTAGTGAGTCCGGCTTATGAACATTTCAAGAAAGGTACTTTTTATGGTATTTACATCTGCCCTCATCAAAGGGTTGCTCAGCTTTCAAAGCAAATCCCCAAAATGATTCTTGTTTGTAATGTGCGTTTTTTGTTCATGTTAAGTGTTTTTAAGTGTTCATAATCATCCAGCTGTTATTTCAATGTATTCCCGGTTTGCCATCACTAAACTTTAATTGAAGCCTCTTGCGGTGATGGTACAATCGTAAAAATAAAGATTCCAAAAGGGAGTTGGGTCGAGCCATGTTGGGTTCCTCAAAGATACTTTCAGTCAACAGTTCTTTACAGAAACATCTTAGTGTGAAGAACATTTTAATAATCTAAAGAACCTTTTGTGGAATGGAAGGTTTCAAGGTTCTTCATGGAACCATCATAGGCTAGTCATTTACGAACCTTTATTTTTAACACTGTATTTAGTACTATGGGCACACAAGAACATGAACACTTTTTTGCTCTGTTGTTAATCAGTCTTTCACACTGGCAGTGTTTTGTATTATAAAATATTCATGTGAAATATATTTGTGTATACTATGTTTGTTCTGCTATTTGCCATGAACATTATTACTCGGCATTTCACCGACTGTCAGTCTTTATCTTGGGTACGCAGTCACAGTCGCTAGACCTTGTTTTCACTTCTTGAATACCTCAAGCTTCCTCTGACGACACGTTCATCTGCACAGAAAAGATAATGGCTTGATCTGTTAGATCAGACTTTATGACTATTGATTCAATTCTTTTTCAAATCTTTTTTTGTTGTTGTTGCATAGAATTAATTTCAGAAGATTTGCTTCCTCTTTTTTCTATGTTTTAACAGTTTATGAAACTGGGTTTGTATTTGTTTGTATTGTTGCTTGTGTCACAACTTATAAGCTATACAGGTAATTTTTTATTGATTTTTATATGAAAACACACCTTTTATCTCCTGTGCTCACTGTTTAGACATACATCATGACAGCATTGTGCATATAGTACATATATATATACATATATATATATATATATATATATATATATATATATATATATATATATATGGCTGCTATGCATATTATTTGCATTAATATCAAAAAACTTAATCATATTTTATATAGTAGGTCATTTATGTGTGTACAGAGTCAAGTACATCTGTATATAGATCAAGCTGCTGGCCACATTTACCACTCTTCCTGTTAATGGAAACTGTTTCTACGAAGCAGCGAGAAATACATTCTTTGGAAGCGGATTAGAAAAACCAACAAAGAGGAGTAACCTCTGCTGCACACCTTGCAGATTTCATGACTGGAACTTTTTTAAATGTGTTGCGTGGTGTGAGAGCAAGGATGTGTCTCGGTTTGTAGTGTTTGTTTGTTTTTTTTTTTTTTGCCATGTTGTCCCCGGGTGCACTTATAGCATAAAATGTATTAAAATATTCTTGGGAATGTTGTTGTAATCGATCCTCATTTTATAGGATTTTCCTGTGTTCTCAATTTCACTTTCCGTTCTAGTCTTTTGCAATCTCTTTAACTAAAGTCAGTTGCTTAATGACATCATCCTCCAGGAAGTGACGAGAATTTAGCCAGGTTCGATTGTGATGTTTTGTTGAATTAGTTGGTTTGTCTCACATTCCGTCCAACATTCTAAAATGAATTTACAGAAATTAATATTAACCAATAATTTATTTGAAATATATATGGATTGTCTTTGACACCCTCAGCAATTACTACATTTAGCGATTACCATCCTGTTAGGCATTCTGTTAATGTTCTAATCACTAAATACTCAAGCTATAATTAAAAGAAACGATTAAATTATTCATTATTTCTGGAACTCTTCTACCTTTTCAAATGAATACTTTTTGAGGAATGGCATGTGTCCTGTTTATTCCACGAGATGGCGGCATAATTAACTGTAAAAAAATCAATAAAAATAAAATAATGGCTACAATGCACTTTATTACTATTTGAAGTTAAAAGTTTAATAGAGCTAGGGACGATTTTTCACCAAGTTTTGCAATAATTGACCTTGATGCGAAAGTGCTGAACTAGGTTTTGGAGGTTATGCTTCTTGTAGTACTGTACTGACGTTTAAGTTTAGTTAAATTTTGTGTAGGCCTAACGAAGTAGTGTTCTATTATTGTGTAAACTATTATTGTTATTATTCTTCTTGCTTAGCTTTTTTTAATATTTGCAATGATAATAACTTTAGTTTCCACCAAATAAATGATAGTTATACATTTGTTGTTAATACTGAAAAATCATAATACTAAATGGCACACATTTTTTGATGTAATATTAGCTAGTAACTGTGATATTTTGCCGGAATGTACATGTACAGTACAATGGTGAGTATTTTAAGGGAGATAATAGATGATGAGGGTGATTATTACACACCCAAGATGGCCGTCTATCGAGCCCGTCAGTGTGTAGGAATGTGGTGGGCGGGGCTTTTGGCGCTGGTGGCAAAGTTTGGGAATGATAGAAAGGCTATTGAAGATAATCGTGGAGAGGAGCTGGAATGCTACTGCTTTGCGGATTACAGTAACATTTACACGTTGTTTTCTGCAAGCACCCAACGCCAGTGCTTGGATTCATCAGGATCTAAATAAAGGTACGCAATCCTGAGACATGTCGGAGGACCTGAGCTCCCAACCCTGGTCCATCAACAAGGATGACTATGAGCTGCAGGAGGTGATCGGTGAGTGTGTACCTTATATGATAGCCGGTGAACACATAGGTTTGTGTGTATCTAGAACTCTTATTTGCTACAGAACGGTGCGTGAAAGTGAGTTGTGCGTGTTGGTGTTGTTCAATGTACAGTAGGTTGGTGGTTCTGTAAATATGGGGTTTTAAATGATGTATTTAAACCAGGGTTTGTGATTTTTAAACTAATTAGCACTTGTTATAAGCACATATATTTCAACTCAAAAAGTCTTAATTTTAGTTAAGAGCTAATGAGTTAAATAGGTGTCTGCAAAAAACTCATAACCTCCACTTCAGTTGTCAAGCCTGTCACGTATGCCAAGTTCAATCTCTCTCTCTCTCTCTCTCTCTCTCTCTCTCTCTCTCTCTCTCTCTCTCTCTCTAAACATATTTAACCGTTCACCACCTTACTGAAATGCATGTGGTGTAGATGAAGTTTAATGGCACTCATGTGAATAGCCGTTTGACAGAGTTTGCATGGCAGTATTTGAAGACATCTGCCTAACAGCAAAATGATTCAGCAAGCGACAACGCCTCATTCTGTTGATAAGCCCGAACACGTGCAGTAAACGCTTCTTCAGTAATGACACCCTTTTTATTTCCTTCTGTAATTTTCTCAATTCTCAGTATATTGTAGTGCACCTATTGGTTGACAGAATTGTGGTACCGCCCACTTTTACCTTTGGTTAAAAACTGCTTACTGACTAGTACTTGTACTCGGCGTTTGTTTACAGATGACTGTTGAAACATTTCTAAGAGTTAGCATGGTCTGCTTAATTTAGAACCGAGTCATATGTCAGACCGGTGAGAACCGTACGTCTTTTCATTGTGGGTCTCAAAAACCCACAGCACAGAGAACGTTCAGCACGAGCACATGCTGTCATAAACTAGTGCGCGCGCGCGCGCAGACTCTATACGAACCTCTGTAACATTCCATTCATGCATGGGTCATCGCTCCACATTTATATCAGTGGAAAGTAATAAATAAATAAATATCATGTGATATTTATTTATTCATGGACTAGATAGTGTTTTGGTTGACAATTGTATGACCTTTATATTCAGTTAGTGAATAAATAACTGGTGGTTTCGTCTGGGGATGCATTGAACAAGATGTTTGACTGGGTTTCTCCTACTTGTTCTGTAATAAATGCACCATATGTGGCTTAACATTTTCCACCACCCTCTTGTCGTGTGGCCATAAAGACACTGTTATAAGCTGTAACTCTTTTTGATGATCCATGACTGACCAGCGAGCAAGTTTTTACAGCCAGTCAGTGAGGTTCTCCAAATCTGCTTTCTAGGCATGATCTTCTTCCATGTGTTACTCTCTTCATTCTCTGAGGACTTTACTGTTTGATTTAATCTCGTTACATCGCAGGGTTTAGCATGAGATTACCTCCTCTATGGAGTCACACGAGTGCTGGAAGAGTCATCTGATACCTGACATACTTCTTTCCAGAGCTTTAGACCCCAAAGGGAGCTTTTTGCATGTTCCGTGTTTTACTAGTTTCCAAAGCTGTAAAGCTCTCGCCAGAGTAACTCATAATGCAGTTCAAACTTTAACCACTTTTTTTTAGTATTAAATTGGTAATAAATTGCCCTCATCCTCTATTATAGTTTCATGTTTTAATAATACAAAAACAATGGATTAATAATATGCACAACTAATTGCATCACATAAAATATAGATTTTTGCTTGCCCTTCTCTGGAAACAGATATTTAGAAATTTGTATTATAATCATATATTTTTTTATTAATTTAGTTTAAGAATTAATATTAAAAGAAAAAACTTTTTGAAATAATGGTTAATTTTATTTTTATTGAAAGTGACTGTGAACATTAGGTGGTATATTTTATATATACTTGATAAATGGCCCATGTGTTCAACAATTAAAACGCATTTTTCTCTACGCATTAACTACGCATTAGGGCCTAGCCTGTGTCTAGTCTCCTAACTGTGTGTGTGTGTGTGTGTGTGTGTGTGTGTGTGAGAGAGAGAGAGAATGTAAGACTGGTCAAACCTGTTACTGTTACCTTTTCTACTATGCCTCCTTTTCTGACTCATCAGCTCTAAAAGTACCTCACACCTTACATGTCAGCTTGTGGAAGAGGAATGTATCATCTTTCAGCTTCATGTTAAAAGTATCCTTAGTCTGGACTTGTCTTTTAATAAGTCTTCTTTCTTTTTAAAGCTTTTTATCGAAGTGCACCGAAATAGCCTAGACCTTAAAGTTTCGGGGTTTGTTTTTGTAAGCTGCAATTTCCCCAAAAGATTTAGTTATTATCCCCAAATCCCCTGTCTGTCTCCCTGTGAGGATATGTTGTGCCCTCTAGCATGCACCTTCAGAATTGCTTCTTTGTTGTAACCTGGCATGTGACGTGACGTGCTAAAACAGGAGTTCATGCTAGAGGCGAGTTTGATTGTACACCTTCTGGAGTTTAAGTTTAAGGTTGGACATCTCAAGCTTCAGTATCTTGTTATAATCATACTGTACTTTAACCGCAGTCTCGGACGGTTACTATTCTGTCTTTAAACTCATTCCCAGGTTTCCCAGGACCAAAATAATTGAAACAGTGACGTTTAATAAGCTCTAAAGTCCCGTTATGGCTAGTCATTTCACTCGGCGGCCATCTTTGAAACGCCTCTCGGGCAGCTATTTTAGTCATGCTTGTACAGCTCCTATCTCTTTTAATGGGGACGCATCGGATTCTCCAAAGCTGTTCACTAGGCTTATGGTTAAATTTCATATTTGAAATCACCAATGAAATCTGACAACGGTTTACTAATCATGACAAAAAACGGTGTTTTTCAGGCTGGACCAGCCAATGCTCATGTGCAGTCATAGCACGCGTCTCAGAACACTGAGTGTTTCTATCGCAACTAGAGCTTCTAACGGCAGCTGCAGTGACGCAATGACTTTACCAACTGGCGATGGGCTTATGGGCTTATTTGGAAGGCGGGACTTTTATTCTGCTATATTGCGCTTTTCACATAATATGATTGCACCGTCTTTGTACATCTGATGTCTTTGTTAGAGCTTCTGAAATGGCCATTTTGACTGTCAATAGCTAAGTTTCCATCCAAAGTTGCGAATTTAACTTATGCGCAAAATGAGAATATCACTTTGACGACAGACTTTGTCCCGGGTTTTTTAAAAATTATTTTGATTATTTGAATTGGTCATTTCAGAATGACCAAAACAGCATTTCAGATGCTTTGCAACAAGATTGGTCCGGTTATGACCGATCCATAATCCAGTTATGACGTCCCCTCGCACAAAGTCACATGACTTTTTTGATGCGCATACGGTAAATGTGTTTCCATCGTAGTTTGTGCATGTTTTCTTATCGGATAAAAAATGCATCTGACTCAAATTGAGCACGTACATTTTTTTTTTATGCGATATCCCAAAATGCACATAAAAATAGGTGGATGGAAACATGGATAGTAACTATTTTGTGCGCACAGCGTGGATAAGCTACAACAAGTAAACGTCAGCTGTGTATAGGGTTTTGCTGACAATATCATTTTCTCGATTTTAATCAAACTTCATTCTCATGAACCGATTCTTACATCAATTCTTGAATCCCACAATCTGTCTTTTAGTCAATAGCCGCGTTTCCACCGCAGGAACTTTCCCCAGGAACTTTGTGGTACTTGGTGTGTTTCGACCGCAGGAACCAGGGTCTCAATGAAGTTCCTGCTTGCGAGGTAGTACTTAAGTTCAGGTACTTTCGGGGATGGGACTTGGGCGCTCAACATGATGATTGGTTGAGTTCATGATGCATTTTGATTGGCTAAAAATCTGTTGCGGTGCGTGCAGTCCTACATCACCGGACTAATTTGCCTAATCTTTACCTTTAGACAGAAAGCAACAGGTCTGCGGGGGGGGGAAAGTTCGTGTGACAAATTGTTCCGGCTAATTTCGGTGGAAAGGCGGCTTATGCTGTTTTCAGTTGATGCGGGAACAAAACTTCACTGTGCATTATTTATAGCACGTTTGCCATGCCATCCAATAATCGCAAGAGAGTAAAAAATAACCCAGGAAATTTTTACTGTACCCTCTTTGTGCTTTGTTACTTTTGATATGAAACAAACTCAGCTTTCAATATATCATTTGAGGGCAGCTTTTATTTGAGTGTTGATGATGATTAAATTTGATTTGATTGTTTGATTAAACTTTAATTTGGCTTCAGTTTTCGGCTGAATGAAAACACAAATTCAAGTTTCTGTGTTTCGGTAAAAAATTAATTGCAGTGTACTAATCTTCAATCCTAAATCTCTTGAATCATGAATTGAGAAGTCTTGATTTACAGGATAATGTAGGCTTGATAAGCATAGACTAATAAAGGAGCTGGTTGCTCTTCTGTCGCTTTATTTGGGCTCATTTTATGGTGCTAAGCATTTCTGTGTGTCTGAATCCTTGTGTAAACTGGCCAGTGGTGTTGAGCCCAGCTGGAAGCTGTAGTTGCTGACCAGAGCAGCTTTTATGAAGGCCCTGTTTTCTTGTATTCCAAGTATTGCTTCACTTGGTTTAGAGAAATGCACTAAAATAATGTGACTACAGTATATGTGAAATAAAATAAGCACTTAGTTTTCATCAGCCACCTTGTAATTATTAATAGTGCTTACTGCTTAGCAAAGCATCTCTATTTATTGCTCATACTTACGGTTAGAGATCTGAACACACCCTAACCGTAAATGTTGATGTTCAGTGCATAAATCATCCTCCACCATTGTTCTATGGACACAAATGATACCTCAAATAGTTCGTAAGTCATCAGACCCTTTTCTTTGTGGATGATAAAATGGGTTGGGGAAAAACACATGCATTAAAGGTTGGACGAAAGACATATTTAGCCACTTGTGAATGGTACTGTTGACTTTGACGAATGAGAAACTTGCGGAGCTTGCTAGCAACTGAACTTGACGCTTGCTAGCAACTGCTTTCTACGCGGAAGCTTTGCATTCAAAGACCTAATAAATCTGCTTCACGTCTGGGTCCTGATCACCCTGTCAGGGTTTATTCTGGGATACTCATTGCAGAACCGATTTATCTCTTTTTTTTTTCTTTTTTTTTCTGTTCACACATGATCTCTTACCGGTGATTTACCAGTAAGTGGATTTTAACCAGACTGTATTTGTAAAAGGGGCTAATGTCAGGCTTCTTTTTTATTTACAACAAAATAAGCTAATTACCTGCACAAAACTACTTCCTAGGAGGACTTGGGTGGATTATATATGACAGTCAGGTGACTTATCTGAAACAGCTGCACGATTAATCAACCACCCACACAATCTTATTCCTAAATGACAGCGATTCGTCAGTGTCTAGTAAACCTTTGACAGATTCACATTGAAACATTCAAATCTGTGCTCGCGCTGCCACTGACCCAGAGAAATCAGTTGTCATGTATAGGTACGAAACAGATATTAACACTGACGGTAGCGATCAAAATCGAGTAATTCAATGTTTTGGGCTTGGGCTTCAAAAAACTTGGGCTTCAAATAACAATTATATCAATTACTTTGTAATTGGTCTGCAAATTGCGGTACTAGATGGCGACAAGTGACTGTTAAAAGATGTGTTTGTCATTGAATCATTCATTCAAGAGATTCGTTCAAAAAGGTTGATTGATCTAGTAATGAAAGAAAAGTTTGTTTCATCCAGTAACGAAACAAATTAAGTATTTATGAGTAGCCTAAAGGGCCCTACACACCGGGACGAATATCGGCACGCGTTATTCGCCAGCGTTTTTCAACGCGTTTTTTGTGTTCACACCCAATCGATTTTCGCTGACGATGAGCCGAGTGAACATGCAAATTCATTCCCTGACATTAGATGGCGCTTAATGTAAAACAGAAACCACTCCATAACAATTCTCTTTTATCAAGATTTTTGTAGTCGCTGTCGCGTTTGTCATATAGTTCTTTATGTTCCGACACCAACGAGACCAGCAGCTCTACACTCATCTTGCCTTGCATCTTCCTCGTCTTATTTCTTCCCGGCAGTGTAGACGCTACTTGGTGTATATCTTCTTCGCCGTTACGTACGTGTGCACGGCAAGACCGTTTGTGTTTGAGCACCCCCAAGTTGTGTTTTACTGTAACTTCAGAAGCTCCAGACACGTGAGCAAAAGCGCCAATCTCATTGGTCGGATAGTTTTTGACACGGCGCGTCAAACCAAAAAAACAAACCCGAGGCGTTTTTTTTTAAATGACGCTTTTACGCGTGCCGTTTTTCGCGCCGGTGTGCACACTCACATTGGCGCCCTTTGTTTAGTCGCGAGGCGTTAAACGTCGGCGAATATCGCGCGCGAAATTCGTCCCGGTGTGAACAGGCCTTAAGTCATTGAATCATTCATTCAAACCATTAAAAAAAAAAAATCCTTAAAATTAATAAAACCTTTTAAAATAGACAGCAACAATTAACATTTTGACCGAACCTCTAGTACAGTCTGTTCAGAACTTACTGGGCATTCATCAAAATACGAGCAGAAAATGTTTCGCCAGTTTTTTCTAAAACACAATTGCAGTGTTATGATATAGGCCATGTGTGTTTAGTTTACCATCCACTTTTAGGCTGTAAACACAATGCAGTGTGTAGAACAGTATGTTTCACCTCCCACTGCAATTCTGAGAACTTGTGAACAGCTTTAATTTCATAGAATTGAAACTGAAGGCAGGCACATGTTCTTTCCATTAAAAGCGTGACATTAAATAGAGTTGAAATTAGTCAACGTTTCCTTTTGTCTTCCAGCCAAGGATGGGTTTGTCTGATTTGCTTCGTCCACGTTACTGTTAATCACAGACAAAGATTTGTTTTAGCTGGATCCGTGTGTATTAAACCATGTAATCCAGGAGGATTTCTCGGGTACTTCTCTTATTCCACTCTCCGCTGAAGTTTGGAGCATACTCAGCTGAACCATTGTGTTGGTATCTTCCCAGGGGAATTGGAGTCTTGTTATTTTACTGATCCTAGCTGTTTTTTCCACCTCAGAGAGCACAGAGTCTCCTCGGATGGAGTCAGACCCGTGCTCTGTTCCTCTCAGCTTCCACAGTCCTTCACTGTTCTAGACTGGAAATGTTTGATTACTGCTGTTTGACAGTCTGTGACTGTAAGGCGAAAAAGAAGCTGTGTTTATCAATGTTGCCTTGAGTTGGAAATTCTTTTTCCCTTTTGAGAGCATATGAGTCATTAGGTGTGTTCAACTTGAAGTGGCGCTGCGCAGACCGATCTGTGTATGACGGGGCGGTTCTAGGATTCGGTCTTCAGGGTGGCTTAGCCCTTCTTAGCCCTCCCTTATTAATTAAATTTCACTGCGTCTTGCCCTTGAATGGCTTAAAATCACTTGAATGTTTAAACTGATAATACTTAAAACACGTGAAAGTAATAAACTTTCTTAAAGAAAATTAAGCAGTTCTGGCTCGATCTTTGAGATAGGCAATTATAGTTTTAGGGGGGCTGAGATGACAGACAAAACACCTAAAAACGGTCTAGAACCGCCCCTGCGTGCTGTATGACAATGCGAGACCCGTGCTTTCGAATCACTACTGTGGTATTGTTATACGTCGATCAGTCTGCGCAGTGCCACTTCAAGTCGAACACACTTATTTTCTTCATGAATCTGATTACACTATGCTTTTTGAGAGTATGTAAAAAGAACCAGTTCAAATGACTACCTTTCTTCAGCATTCGGACTACAGTGATTGTGCTGTATGTCACTAAAAATAATCAGTTCTTATGATTTAACTTTCCTTATCAATCAGACTTCACTGGTTTAACTGTATGTTTTTGGTTTACTTCATCTTCATCAATTGGACTGCACAGGTTATGTTGAAAGCTTTGAATCCAGTTAAAAGAACCAGTTCATATGAGTCATATGAGTCATACATTCAGTTTCTGAATCAGGCTACACCGGTTGCACTGTATGTTTTTGATTCATTAAATAGAACCGGTTCATGTGAGTCATTTGTTCAGGAATTGGACTACACCAGTCATGCTGTATGTTAAGACATGTTTTGCTATCATTGCTGTTATTTCGAAGGTTTTGCGAAAATCACGTCATGATTTCTGCTACATTCTCCACCAATTGTCCAGATGGTCTTTTCCGAAATCCAATTCGCCCTCAAAGTGAATCTTACGAATTCCTGTGCATCAAGTGCTCCATCAGAGCTTTTCTCTTGTACGAAGCTCCCTAAGTGTGACATGTCTCAGTGCGGCCCAGAATAGTGTGTGGAATGCAAGCCTAGGAAATGTAATAAAGGACTCCTGAGAGAACAAGCTGACTCAAGGTAGCACAAACAGAGAGTTATGCATGAAGGAACACATTCACACCGCTCTGAGGGACCTCAGCCTATTTCAGATGCTGGTCTATTGGGTCGTGTATCGCAAAGAAGTCAAATTCCACACTTTGTCCTTTTATGACCAGTCGATTTGGACTTGTTCAATACTTGTGTCTTCCATAATGTACTTTCCTAAATCAAATGTCGTACTCCACTTTAGACCATTTAATGGATACTGGAAAGTAATTGAAGGCTAGCATAAACCTTTATCTCCTCCTAAACTCCCTCATGAAGTTTCACATCCTTTCTAATGGGACATCAAGTAGGAAGGAGGAAGAAATTAATAATTCAGATTTTATAAACCTGGGATCAGATACATTTGGTATTGTTCAGTCTCCAGGCACTTGTGGTCAGATCATTGTCTGTGCATCTTGGTAATCTTGGTAAACATTTGGCTGAATGAATCAAACAGAATGAATCAAAATCCTTGATTAAAACCAGGCGTATATCCTCTTTTTCTGCGGATAATTAGGGAAGCAGCTACACAGCATCAGCTGGTGGTTCTTCATTTAATTTTTCTTAGGCCCGTAACCTGGTAACGTAATATTGAATCATTCGATTAAGAAAGCAGCAACAGGCCTCCGTAAAATCCTGTAGTGATTTTCGACTAGGGCGAAAACTTGGGAACTTTATTGCACCGAACACACCTGCAATATTGACGTCTAATAACTGACCATATAAAAGTATGTCTTTGATATTCACAGGTTGTTTTCAGTACTTTATTATGTTTATATAATGAAGTATCATGACTTTATTATATTTGTTATTGGGTTGCTAGGCTGCTTTTGCTGTTTTATTACTTCCCTCTGTGTGAGATATTTGACACGTTTATTGGAGACAGAAGGAAGTTAAGAAGCATCAACAGTTAGAGAGCGCTTAAACGATATTAAACGTTTGATATAAACTAGCCGTTCAAAGGTTTGGGGTTAGTGAGATTTTTTTTAATGTCTTTGAAAGAAGTCGCTAATGCTCACCAATGCTGCTTTTATTTGATCAAAATACATTTAAAAACGCCGATATTGTGAAATATTATTAGTTTAAAATATTTGTTTTCTATTTCTATTTTCTGTGAGTTCAAAAGAACAGCATTTATTAAATTGAAAACTTTTATGACATAAATGTCTTTACTGTTACTTTGAAATTTAATGCATCCTTTAGAAGTAAAACCATTTATTTCTTTTTTAAACAAAGAACATTTTTTAGAACAGTAGCGTTCACTGATGATCCAAAAGTTTCAAACATTATGACCATCTGCCTAATATGCTGTTGGTCCTTCGCATGCTGCCAAAACAGCTAAGGACTCCAGACCCCTGAAGGTGTCCTGTGGAATCTGGCACCAAGACGTTAGCAGCAGATCCTTCATGTCCTGGAGGTTGCGATGTGGAGATCGAACTTGTTGGTCCAGCACGTCCCACAGATGTTCAATTAGATTGAGATCTGGGGAATTTAGAGGCCAGGGCAACACCTTGAACTCTTCATCATGTTCCTTAAACCATTCCTGAACAATGTGTGCAGTGTGGAAGGGGGCTGAAAGAGGCCATTTACCACCAGGGAACACCGTTGTCATGAAGGGGTGTACCTGGTTTGCAACAATGTTTAGGTGGGTTGCACGTGTCAAATTTTCGTCCACATGAATGGCTGGACCCAGGGTTTCCCAGCAGAGCAGAACATTGACCAGAGCATCACATTCCCTCCACCGGCTTGTCGTCATCCCACAGTGCATCCTGGTTCCATCACTTCCCCAGGTAAACGGCGCACACGTACACGGCCATCCACATGATGTAAAAGAAAACGGGACTCATCGGACCAGGCGACCTTCTTCCACTGCTCCAAGGTCCAGTTCTGACGCTCATGTGCCCATTGTAGGCGCTTTGGACAGTGGACAGGGGTCATCATAGACACTCTGGTTGGTCTGCAGCTACCCAGCAACATTGTTGTCTGTTGTGACACATTCCTCCATAACCATCATTAAACATATTTGTGCGACTTGTGCCACAGCAGACCTTCTGTTGGCTCGGACCAGACGGGATTGCCTTTGTTGCCCTTGTGCATCGAAAAGCCTTGTGTTTGTCGCTGGTTTGTCCCTCCTCGGACCACTGTTGGACCAATTCTCACCACTGCTGACTGGGAGCTGATTAAATTAATGTAAAATGGGGGACATGAGGGTACACAATTACATATCGACCAATGCTGATGATTATTGCCATGAAATCAAAATGGACAATTCTTATTTTTATGGAATATTGCAGCATTTAATTAAAATGATGTATTCATGCACATATTTTTTATATTCTCTCTTCTCTGATGACGTTTACTGAGATCACGGCAATAGCAAACCACAACCATCCAGTGGACAAAATCAAGTCCCACCCTACGTTTTTTGTTTTGTATGAGAAGCAGTTTTACATGAATATACGTCACAATGGGGAAGAAAAGACTATTGCAACTTCTGTTTCATGCCAACTTTAGTACATTCTTTCCTGAATCATCCCTAACAACCGATTGTTTGTTTGTCTGTAGGAATTTATACTTAAACTCATGCTGTTGGCACAGGCATCTTTTCATCATGTGCACTGTGCTCCTTTAATGTATAGCATAGGGTAAAATATAGCTCTCTGATTTATGAACGGTGAACATCCCGGGTGACCTGTACTGTAGTATTCACAGCTTGCATTGTGAGGGCCAATGCTGGGGACCAACATCCGTCTGGAGGCCAGGATGTGATTAATGGGATTGCTGTCAGCACATTTTAGTAACATTTTGGCTATACCACTTCAACTCAATCTCATCATTGTGCTTCAAATTCTCCAATAACTGTGTTTGGCTGTACACAAACTAGTCAAACCAGTTCAGTTCAGAAAATGAGAATTGTTGTCAGATTTGTTCCCCTAATCCATGGTGCCCTGCTGGTGCAATCAAAATGCTAAACAATGAGGTTTTTGTTATTATTAGGCCATATGGAGTTTGAGTAGTTGATTAAAGATGATTAAAAAAAATTCCCTCTGCCTCATACCAGCACAATAATATGTCATTTATATTCAGCTCGCAGTGGAAACATAGGTGCTTGCTGATTTACGAGGGTCTCGGGCCCCCGTAGAGTCTTGTCTTCTATTATTCAGGATGTGTGGACTAGGACAACCTTGCGTTCTCAAGGATAACTGTCTCCTGAAGTGTCTTGTCTGCTTTCTCTCCTGTGCCATTCTGTGGTGCCATGAACAGAACCTCATTAAAGCATTCTGGAGATTAACCTCTGCAGTAAAGTTGAAAGCCAAGTATAGCGCTCAAATCCTTCGACTTATAGTCTGTTAGGATTTAATAGTCTTCTCGAATAAATGTCCAATGCTGCAGTGACAGAGGAATGTTTTGATTTAGCATTTAGCTGTCAGCTTTTATTTAACACATTCCCAGGGAGTAAGTGTAATGGCTAGAGAAAGATGTTATTGTTTTTAATGAGCAATATTCTTTGTTAAAATGTCTCATAACCGATGTGCAGAACCAATCATTATTGTATTTCTGCTTTTTGACACGGTAATAAACATTTGTCATTCATACAACAAAAAAGTATAACAATTTTAATATAACAGCATTTTAAATATAAATATTATTTTTATTAATATTTTATTAGTTTTAAATTAATTGAATTGTTATGAATGATTTTTTTGTATTTTAGTTTTGTCAGAAAAAAATAACTAATCACAAATTTTTCTGTTTAGAATTCACCTAACATTGAAATTTGTAATATATTTTTTAGATTTTAATACATATTTTTACATTGAATCTCCCAAATTAATGTAGAAACAAAATAAAGTTGGTGTTTATTTTAAATGCATGTTTAATGGCATTAAATGGCACGTTTAATTTTTTTTACTAAGTACTATGAGTGAAGGGTTAGAAGGCTAATCACTGATACTGATGTCTCTATTAAATGGATTTTTTTTCTACATTTTTGTGGATGAAATGAGTAATTATAGCCATTCGACATTAATGAAATGAAAGCGAATATAATTTAATATAGGCTTAAAAATATATTTATATAACTTAAACTTCACGTAAACCCAATAAAATACATGTCACATTTAGCCGTGCCTTTAATAAGGTGTTGTATTGTATATAATATTTAGTGATGTTTCTGTCGATATCAGCTTTTTGATCTTTGGTTTGAATTTTTTTTTCCCCACTAAGTTTATTTTTATAAGTATAAGTTATTGTTATAATCCCATTAAAGTTTCTATTCTTAAATTTGACAGATCTTCAGTTAAATAAAATGTTATTTAGATATAGATCATGTACAGTACATGGCAAATTTTCTCAAGGAAAAAAATCTCAACTTATGCTGTAAACTATACAGGTACAACATTACTATAATATTGAAGGTTAAAATGAACTGATTCATCTGCAAACACTTAAATTACAGTCAAGGAAGTTTTATAATAATAGTTATAATACTAACTTTACAATTACATAATTCTATTCCAATTCATTTTTTGAAATAGAAACATTTAAATATTGGTTGCCTTAAAAACTTGACATGCATGAAATAGGCCTATTGAAGAACATTAAAAATTGTAATGAATATGGTGCACATATTTAGCAAAGTAAATTTTTCTAGCTGACTATCGAGTTTATGGTCACTGAATATGTTTTTTTCTGAGGTAGGCCTAAATGTGACATTATGTGACATTTTTTTACAAGCTGTTTTATTGACGTCTTTCGCGGTTGAAACACTGATTGAGCGATTACACGAGATATGATACGGATTTCGGTTACACATAAGGCCCTCAAGCCTTATGTGTAATGTTTAACCTAACAGTCAGTTTCTCATCTTCATTCTCCCATCTGTCATGACTTTATGTCCCATGCAGCTCCTGATGTTCTGAGTTTAACATGCGTTCATGTGTGTTTCAGGGAGTGGAGCTACAGCTGTGGTCCAGGCTGCCTACTGTGTGCCCAGGAAGGAGAAGGTCGCCATCAAACGCATCAATCTGGAAAAATGTCAGACAAGCATGGATGAGCTCCTGGTATTGAACTTGTTACCACATACTTAAATGGCACCTGTTGTTGTTTAGTTTGTTGCGTTTGAAGAAACTATCACAAGAATGGAAGTAACATGGGTTGAGAATTCCATTTCATGTCGACTTACGATTCGAGACATTTCTGCTTAAATGTATGAAAGCTGTTGGATATGATCCCATCTGTGCAACATTTAAAGGCTGCATATGAGAAATACCACTCAATAAGTCATGGCTCATAAATGCCAACACCTTTAATGAGCTGACAGTGAATAATGACCATACAGGACTGATTGTAATGCATGGACACAATTTATCGACATTCAGTATGTGTTTTTGGGCAATGGGAACAGATTTTGAAAATCGTCGCTGTTGGGTAGAAACCTTCATTTGTTTCTTTTTTCAGAAATCATTACTATCGGTTACCCTTTACGTCTGTCTGTGGGTTTTGCAATTATCTAACCACTGAAAAGTATTAAAAAGAGCTTGTGTGACTAAACCTTGTAACTCCATTGGATCCTCAAACTGTCGGTAAAACCTAATCCGTCCCGCCTCTATCGTGAATTCAGTGCTGCACATATTTTTGGACCGTCTCTGCTTGTTTGCAATGCGAGGGTAAATAAAGAACTGGTTCTTTGAATAAATAGTGTTTTCTTTACTCAATAAACACTGTTTTATGTATTTGAGTAGCAGAGAAGAGTGTCTTAGTCTAGCATTTGTCCTATAGCCAGTTTTATCTTAAATAGCCTGTCCGTAGCACTTCGTCTTAATAACATGGATGTTTTTTGAAAAAAAATTAGCACCCACGTAGCTCCAGTAAACTTTATAACCTGTAACTTGTAAGTTGGTGAAACCTTGTAACTCCATTTGAGCTTGATTTCGTTAAATTGTTAATAAAAGAATGACACATGCAAGTGTCTGACCACATATAAAGCCACAATATCAACTTTCACAGCGCAGTGTTTAAAATACAGGGTTTTATTTCCATTTTCTGAAAATGAGCATTTTTGGAGATACAAGGTTTCCGCCAGACGTGGTTAAAAATATTGATTTCTCGATTTGAATCCATTCTCATTTTGAAGAACCAATATCGATTAAATCCCAAGAATTGATCTTTCAGTCAGTTGATGAATGAACAAAGCTTTGTAATGCAACTCTCACCCAATAAATCGCAATAAGCTTTGTGGCTTCTGATATAAAACAAAGTCTTAGCGTTCAAATTCTGTAAATTTTGTTGTGAAATTCAAACAATAAATACTGCTTTGGCGCTCTTTAATGTGTCGTGACAGATTGTCGTGGCGCCTCAGTTCAAGCGGCACATGAACTGATCGTCCTATCCGCTTTAAGTTACAGCTTGAAATATAAACATGAATGAACATCAGAAAGATACAGTACAACTTACAGAAATCTGTATCATGTCTCGTGTGATCGCTCAATCAGCGTTTAAACAGCCGAAAGATGTCACGTAATGTTACATTTATCTTAGAAAAAACATTCAAAACATGTTAGTCTGCTAAACTTATTTAACCTAGAGAGGAGTATTTTGCTAAATATATGCACTGCATATCATTTAATTTTTACTTAACCTGTTCAATATTTAATGTATTTTTGAATAAATCTGTTGTTTTTATGACAGCCACCATTTAAATGTTTATGTTTCCAAAAAACGAGTAAAAACATAATTATGTCATTAAAATGTATTATTATAACGTTATTATTATAAAAACTTCCTTGTGTGAAATTTAAATGAGAATCAGAAATATTTCATGCGAGGAAAAGAGCTAACACATGGATTCTAACATTTCCAGATTGCCTGGAAACCATTATTAACTGGACCAAAGGGAATCCCTTGTGTTGTTTTCCAGTTTTATGACAGAGTTTTTATTTCCTAGTCAGAATTTTCCCCCTTGCAACTTCTGTGTGAATCACAACATTGACTAATTTAAGACTTCATCCCAGTCATTAAAGAACTTAAAGAATCGTCCAGTTCCAAGGGCGTTTTCACACCTGGCTCAGTGTTGGAGTGTTTGTTTCGGGACCTGGTGCATTTTCTTTTTAGTTCGGTTTTTCATTTAGGCATATATGAACACAGCAATCACGCTCAGATCCGCACCAAAACAATCGCTCCGAGATCGCCTGAACGAGGTTGTCTCAACCTGATTGAAAGCAAACTCTGGAGCGGTTCGGTTGAGATGAGAAGGAAACGGATGACTCAAAGGAACGTAAACAGGTGAACTCTGACCAATCAGAGAACAGTTTTACTCACTTGCATAAACACATTTTGGTATGCTTTGAAATGATGACTTGTGAAAGCGAACCGATCCAAGAAGAAAATGCAACATTAAGTCCTTGTTTCGGAACAAAGCAACCTGATTTACAGGTCTGAAAATGCCCTAAACCACCATTTGGTTTGAAAGTTTCCCCGTTTTTCTACATTCTGGTCAAGTTCAAGTTTCCATACACGAGTCCTAAAGTTTCTACACACATCCTTTCCCCTTCCCATCTTATTAATTTCATCTGTCAACTCCTCAAGGAGCTCAAAAGGTCATACATTTCCCCGTGACCAGGCGGAGCCGATTTCGTCGTTCACTGGGAAAGCTCATATTCCTCATTTACAAGCTCTCTGCGGGAGGCTACCAGAATCTCAGTTTTTCCCATGTCCAGGTGTCTTACAGAGGGGTTAGAAGTCGTTAGAGATGTTATCCCTAGTCCTGCCCTCATATATTTCAGAAAAAAGTCTGTAAATGGAGACTTTCTTCCAGCTGAACTGAAGTAAACCCTTAACAGGAGATTCTTGTAGAGTTAGGGTCAGAGGGAAAATACGCAGTTCAGGTTTCCTCTGATGCTTTCTTTGCCGTTATGATATGCCGAGCGCTCTCTTAAACTCAGAGGAGGCATTAAATTGAAGCCAGATTGCTCCCGTAATGAGCGAGAGCAGCTATTGCATGTAATCTGCATCAAGTGCTGCACTCTGAGGAAATTCCTTCAAGGTTTGGGTCAATTTCACTTATGATCAGGCCAATTTGTTGGTGTATAGCATGCTTTAGTTCTTCCCAACATGCAGGAGCAGCGAAAAACAAAAAAAAAAACAGGACAATCCAAACAAGTCACAACGCAGAAGCTGTGTGACTTTTGTGGTGGGAGGAACAATTTTCCTCTCTGACTGAGCTGAGATCCTGTCAGTGCCATTGACGTCAAGCTGAATCTATAGTGAACCCACTGTGTACCACTGCAGCGTTTATTCTACGGGGACTTGACAAGGACTTCTGAAATCACATGACTTCAATGTCTGCCAATTGGCCATCAGATGACGGTGGTTAAATGTGCTGCATTTCTCCTAGATAGATTAGCTGCCTAGGAATGTGTCACTCATAACATATTCAAACTACATGTTCAAAGATATCAGCCTTTTGAATATGATGGTTTTGGCTACACGGTTATTATATTACTATTCCGTATTATATGATTTTTGTATTACTATACATAAGCAGTACGATATGTTAAGTGTATATCATAATCATTTGTCAAATGTTAATCAAAATGATGTTGAAAATTGAAATTGCGATATGGTCAAATGCCTTAAAGGAACACTCCACCGTTTTTTGAAATAGGGCTTATTCACCTTCTTTCCTACATTTAGATAGGTGGGCAAATGCATTTTTGTCTCAGTGCATGCATTGTTTTAGTTTGACAGGGTCGGCGCTAGCTTAGCTTAGCATAATGAATGGAATCCTTTGTTGCCAGCTAGCATGTCATGAGTAAAAGTAATATATAAAATAAAAAAAAACCACCTAATTATTTCTTGTGGCCTGCGTATTCACAACAAGTACAAATAGTGATGCAGATTAACACTAGGCAATTTCCTATGCAGATATTGACTTGGGACTATATTAGGGGGAAGCACAGGCGAAGCACTGCTACTTGGGTGCAGAGATATCACGCCCAAGTAGCAGTGCTTCGCCTGTGCTTCCCCCTAATATAGTCCTTAATATATAAGTCAATATCTGCCTAGGAAATCGCCTAGTGTTAATCTGCATCGCTATTTGTACTCGTTGTGAATACGCAGGCCACAAGAAGTAATTAGGTTGGGTTTTTTTTTTTTTTATATCACTTTTACTCAGGACATGCTAGCTGGCAACAAAGGATTCCATTCATTATGCTAAGCTAAGCTAGCGCCGACCCTGTCAAACTAAAATAATGCATGCACTGAGACAAAAATGCATTTGCCCACCTATCTAAATGTAGGAAAGAAGGTGAATAAGCCCTATTTCAAAAAACGGTGGAGTGTTTTTTTAATTCAGTTTTCTGCAACTGGACCAAATGCAAAACATTACTGTTGTATAATAATTTTAATATTCAGTTTTTTATTATACAATTATTATTATTCAGTATTATATTATTTTTATATTACTATACAGATGCAGTACGAGGTGTTAAATGTTTATCATAATTATTTATTAAATGATTTAATTGCAATTATGGTCAAAGGTCTTCTTCAGTATATGCAACTGGACAAAATGCTTATTATTATTATTATTATTATTCTGTATCAGATCATTTTTGTTTTACTAAACAGCAGCAGTTTGAGATGTAATCGTAATACTTGTCAATAGTCAATATGTTTTTTGTTTTTCGCATCCTTTTTTATTAAGATATCTGACATTTATGTAAATGAGGTAGTATTTTGATGCAATTCTTCTGGAAAGCGATTTTCCTTTTACAGATCTTAAAGTAAATGTTCTTAAAAAATGATTGTGCTTTTCTGAAAGTGAATCAGCTAAATATCCTGCTGATCTGTTTTTATCTGATTTTCGAGCTAATGAAAAAGGAGCTTGTTGAGAGAGAGAGAGAGAAAGAGAGAGAGAGAGAGAGAGAGAGTGTGTGTGTGTGTGTATCATAAAGGCATGAGGGCACTGTAAAATATATGTGGGTCAAAGTTAAGTGAATATGTTTAAGAAAATGCACATAGATGTGCGGATAGTTTCGATGCATAAAATTTTACATGAATAAACAAATTGACAAATGTTTACCCCAGGCTTTAACATAAATGTAATGCAAATAGAAATGTATAATGGAGAACAGCATATATAAAGTGAGAAATTTGCCCTGAGGAAGAAGGAAAGTGTTTTTTTCCACTGGGCGTAGTAGCAGAAAGGCAGTGACATAAGCGCAGACAAAGAGTCTCAGTGCTTTTCTTTGCTCATTGTCCTCTGGACGTACACGAATCGGGTGGCAAACAGTCTCTTGATGTCACCCTCCCTGCTCAGGCTATTGTTTTTGTCTCTCTCGGGTAGACATCGGCCAGCCACGCTGAGATGACCCTCGGCTACTACTGTGAGAATGCAGATGGAGCACTGGCCATTGAATGTCCAAAGACCGTCCTGTGCGTTATTGTTTTCATACGCCCTCAAACTGGTGTCTATCGTGGAACTGGACACAGCCTTTGTGGAGCCAGCCAAAGCTGACTAAATTGTTGAATGAAATCCAGCATTGGGACGGAGGGGTGGGACATACCCATTGGCCCACTGTTGGGGTGTCAGTGACCCTACAGTGTTGGCACGGGAGGAGCTTTGTCTTGACTGGTATACATGATTGCACTTGTAAATGTATTTTTTGGGTCAGTGGAGAACATGGCTCATGTTCACGGGGACATTTGAGGATTCAACTTGGAAAGTTCAACTGCCATGAGTTGTTTTTCAGGAACTTGAAATGGCCTGTTTTCTTATTCTTATTCATTTTTTATATTGAGGGGATTGCAACCCGACCCTTTACTTGAAGCAAAGTGGTGCACTTAATTACAACATGACTGCAGTTTTGCTACATTTCATTACCAGACTTGCAGTCGGAAGTGTTTGTGTAAATTGCATGCAGACTTTAGAACATGTTTAGTTGAGGTATGCTGATCTACTTGAGTTTCTGCCATTTCTGTCTTTCCTGTAGTGTTGGCCTATTGAGTAGTGATTTCAAAAGACTGTTCAAATTTGGCTGATTTACACCGACACCTGAGGTTTTCATGCTTGAATGTTGAAAATACACATTATTTTTCACATATTTCACATTATTGCAGCACCTCTTTTCCCAGTCTGACAGTAACGCTCTGTTAAGTTCCTGTCTCTATGAAGCCCCTCCTTCTGAAAAGCGCAATGTGCTCTGATTGGTTGGTTGGACTAGTGTCTTGTGATTGGTCAGCCACTTCGAGCGTGTTTCTGAAATGTCACTCCCCTTACCGTAATCGCTAGTTTCGCAACTCAGCTCAAGTTTCGACGCAACTCAACCAGGTCTCGTCCCTTTTTTTTCGTATGCCTCGGGTGGGAATTATTTAAATGATGAATATTGTAACGTGTATGTTTCTAGAAGAAAACTCAAGTGTTTCAGGGAGTTCAGAAACAGTGCTTATTGATATAGAGAATATCTCCCTTTGTAGTAGACTTTGTAACTTTGCAGATGTTCAAGCAGCAACATTACACACTAAAGTAAGCTGAAATGTAAAACCGAATAATGTAAAGAAATTCATCCATGTAAAGCAATTATTTTCAAAATATATTTTTTTTATTTTATAAAATAGAATAGCTTGAAAGCTCAGGTCCCCATTCAAAGCAGCATAAGACAATATGAAGCTCAGCATTGTGGAATGAACAATGTATAAACTCATGTAGCCATTCATTAGCATCAAGCTTACAGTTAAGTTTCTTTTATTGATTGCTTTGCCTTGCATGTAGCAAATTGAGCAAGACTAGGCCTGACCGCTAAAAAGAAATGGCAGAATTGCTTTATAATATCATTAGTAAGCCCCCACCATCAAATGACTTGGGGAGAACTCACTCAGAGTGATGGATTCGGCCTCTGGCCAACATTACCTCAGCTGTCAGTCTCTCGGAGCTGCAAGGGTTTCACTTTAACTGCTCCGTCAAATGGAAAGACTAGCAAAAAAACGGGATGGAGAAAAACTACTTGTTTTTCCTTCTGTCTTCGATTGCTAAAAAAAATCCATCTAGCATCCCCGTTTTGCTGATGAACATTGACAGTAACAACATGCACACCTATTTATTTGGACACCTTGGTTATTTGGAACAGGCTGTAAGGCAATCAGGTGAAGGTGTCGTGGTGTTTATAGCACTCTTGGATTGATGTTGTTTATTTTTACAGTTTGTTCGTGCTTTGCGGTCGGTGAAAGTGGCTGGAGGTGCTTCATATACGAGTGAGCTAATAAAAACTACTAGTTCACCTGAAGTACGTAAATATCTGCGCTGGACCTGAAGATTTGCCAACTGTGCAACTGAGCTAGATTTGTTTAAACATTAATCCAGATCTGGAATGGCACCATTGTGAGGCACCGCAGTTATTCGGTTAAGCCATGAGGCCCAGTGCATTCTGGACCACATACTATGTGACTGTATGTATACACAGTAAATGCCTTATTGAGAGCTGCTTCAGTCTGCGACAAGCACATGAACTGATTCCAGTGTTTAACGCTGTCATTCTAAAGAACACGGTCCCCGCAGGTCCTTAAGTCTTACATTTAGTTTTATCAAATTAAGAAAAGACTTGATTATTATTTCAAGATGTCTTAAATGTGGGGATGAAAAACCTGGAATCGCAATATAGCTTAATGTAATAAACTTCAAAAGGCTACAAATTGATTAAATAAAAGTGTGCGCTGCATGTTTCAAAGTAAAAACGCAGCACTGTTGCTTGTTCTACTACAGCCTCACGCTTTCAGAGCAGTTTGCAATCACCGAAAAGCCCACATTTATGCCAAGCGATTACTTTGATCTACTGTTGATAATTTAAAACTGTTTATGTTTATATCAGTCATACCTGCAAACTCTTCACCTTTGGGCAAGGAAAGTTTCGATGGCAATTATTTTAATTTTTTTTATATTACCTCCATAAAACAGCGCTACTTTATTTACAGAGGTAACCGGAGAAACCACTATATTTCTGCTCTTCCCTCATCGCTATCTACTGTCTGTCAACTGTATTTGCATTTTCTTTCAGCACGTCTTCCATTTTATTTAGATCAATGTAAAAATCACCTCAATGTAAAAATCACCTCAACACTTTATTTTACAGTACGTGCGCTTTCAATGTACTTACAGTGTACTTGCCAAGAAAGTACTGAATAAGATAAGGTAACTACTTGGGTTAAGGTTAAGGTTAGGTTTAGGGGTAGGTTCAGGGTTAGTACCTAGTTATTACCCAGTTATTGTACAATACAATAAGTATACAGTATGTACATGTGAAACAGGACTGTAAAATAAAGTGCTACCGGTGGATCAACAAGCTAATGTGCATTACATTTTTTTAGAATAATAAGGTTTTAAAATATTATGTATAATCATATTTTATATGAATATGTTTTAAAGGCTGAAATGTGATGTTTATAATTTTTATAAAACTTGTTTTTGTCAAAACTTTTATTATTTGAATGGTAAAGTTGTTTAAACTTTTACAGTCATTTTATGGTTTAGGATGTTGGCATAAACACTGATCTGCATCCCCCTACCAAACAATATTCATTTTATTTGTGGAGGTCTTGAAAAACATCTTAAAAGCCTTAAATTGGATTTTAAAAACCCTGCAGATGCCTTGAAGGAATCAGATTGGTTGTTTCATCCAATTTGTGAATTATTTAGAAAGGATATTGGTTAAATGGGTTAACTGTGTTTTTTTTTCCGTTCTCTCTAGAAAGAGATTCAGGCGATGAGCCAGTGTCACCATCCCAACATTGTGTCGTACTACACGTCGTTTGTGGTGAAGGATGAGCTGTGGTTGGTCATGAAGCTGCTCAGTGGTGGTAAGTCCTGCCCACCTGTCCTTTTTCCTCCAATCAAATCGCTTAATTTCCAGTTGGTTGCATCCAAGCACTGAAAAAAGCCATTCAGTCAATTTTGATGCCACATCATGTGTACTGAGAGGACTTGATTTGGTGGATTTTTGAAGGCAGCATCTGAAGGAGCTTTGAGAGAAGTAAAAAAAAAAAAAAAGATTTAAATCAAGATTTCATTTTTATTAAAAAAAAGAAGCACTGTAGTTAACAAATATATTTGTTCGGTTTAAATTACTTGAATTTGTTGTAGGTCATTAGACATGACCATGTGATGCCTTGGAGTTATGTTGGGTGTGATTTAGCTTGTGGAAAAACACATATCCGTTATCATAGCTACCTAATCATATTTTTTATATTATCCAATAAACTTGCTGTTCTAGGAAGAAAAAAATATTAAGAAACAAACAATATATAATTAATCTTCTTTAAAAGCATATAAGAAAGCTGCTATGAATATGTGCATTTCACCAACAACATACACCACAATTCAAAAGTTCTGGGTTGGTATGATAAAAAAATAAATAAAGAATTTTATACTCATCAAGGCTGCATTTATTTGATTAAAAAATATAGTGAATTATTACTACAATTTAAAATAACTGTTATAACTGTTACATGATCCATCAAAACTCAAAAAAAAAAAAAAAATGCTGATTTAGTGCTCCGGAAACATTTCTTATCAATGTTGAGAACAGTAGTGCTAATTATTATTTTTGTGGAAACCGTCATACTTTTTGTTTCAGGTTTCTTTAATAAATAGAATGTTCAAATTAGCTTTTTTTTTATTTTAAATAGGATTTTGTTGTAACATTATAAATGTCATTGCTGTCACTTTTAATTAATTTAATGCTTTCTTGCTGAATAAAACTATTAATTTCTCTTCAAAACAATATCTTACTGACACCAAAGTTTGAACAGTAGTGTTTATTTGGTCATTCATCTATCAAATACTGTTTGACACATTAAATTAAGTTTTGCCGAGATATATAGATGGTTTCTCTTGGTGGTAGAAATAAACGTATGCGTTTGTATTTCAGTTTTGAGTGCTATATTAGGATCTCAAATGAGCCGTTAAGGATGATAATAGAGTTTTCCAGGAGCTCCCCTACGGAGTTAATCAGAGGCCGCTGTTAATTACAGCAGATGCATTAGTGCAGCAGCCTGAGACTCACACAATATCGTACAGCATTAATGCATTATAACTTGTGTCCAGCACGGATATCTTTTGACAATCTTGCCAGTCTGGCTTTTGGGGAATTTCTCCTAAGACATGCACAAGCACATCTTGGCACATAAAGTTATGCAAACAGATCAGAATTTGTCATCTTTTTTTCAGCTGTGAAGTTGCTGTAAATAGTTTTATTCAGGGCTGCACGTTATATCGAGTGCGATTGTCAAATTGCACAGGGTACGATTTAGTTTAAAAAAAATATGCGCTGCCGTTTTCAGAGTGAAGCGCGGCATTTACACATGCGTAGTTTATTATAAAGTGTTTCAGCGGCAGCTCATATTTTTATTCTGCAAACCGTAAAAATAAAAGCTTGTTTAAAAATGAAGAAATTAAGACGTAAATATTAGTATTGTAATTTTACAGTAAAATATATATATTTGTAAATATAATAATATAATGTTAAAAAAAATGTTTAAATAATAGTCACAAAAAAATCTGAATTTCACATATTGAAGTGCTCCTATATATACCGTATATATTGAATTGGTCAACAGTGGGATATGAAATGTGGCCTATGAAAACTTTTTTTCTGAAATAAGTGTGTTGATTCTTGTAAAAAGTAACCCATGTATGATCAATTTTCCCAATTTTTTAGTTTTTCCCAAATCGTTCAGCCGAGAATTTCACACTCAAATAAAGTCCTCAGAAAAAGTAATTATTATTATTTATTATTATTATTATGCTGATGCACTCCCCCAAAATCCACCCCACTCACTCGAGAATGATACATTTATTCCAAATATAGCTATTCATGTCATCAGGTGAAATTTCCCGCATCTTTTCATATCGCAATATATATTTAGCAGAAAAACAGAATATTGCTATGTCCGTTTTTTTTCCCAGTGTCGTGCAGCCCTGGTTTTATTTGAGTTTTAAACAGCCCGTTTTGCTTCTTGATTGCATTGCGTCCTTAAGCTCCAATAGTCCTCCTCTTTCCAAACCCCATTGTGTAAAGCAACTGCTGAGAGTTTGATGATATGTTTCAAGCCAGCGTGTAATGCTCTGTCCCAGACGCAGCCAAGTGCTGGACAGGGAGATTATAGTGTGGCTCATGCTGACACTGACAGCCGTGGGACGCGGCCTTTCTTCCCCCCGGTGCAGAGCTGAAATCACTCTGTCTGGATAATCGCAGTTCATTTTACGCCTGTCATCAGCTGTCGTGCCCTCCTGCTTCTGCCAGCTGAAGATGCCCAGGTGGCACGCAGCCCATTTTAAAGTATGAAGGTAGGCCACGACAGGTCTCACAGCTGTGGGGCAGGCGGCTAGTTTAAACATAACAGATACTGCTGTGTTTTTATTGTGTAAAAAAGGGAAGGGGTCTTAAAAGGATAGTTAAGCTAAAAATGAAAATTGCCATCATTTACTCACCCTCATGTGATTCCAAACTGACTTTCTTCTGTGGAACACAAAAAATAAACCTTTTTGAAGAGGTTTTTTTTTTTTTTTCATACAATGAAAGTCAATGGGGTCCAATCAGTGTTGTTTTGGACCCTATTGACTTCCATTGTATGGACAAAAACAGTTCAAACATTCCTCAAAATATATTCTTTGGTGTTTTGCATGGAAAAATTAAGTCAGACAGGTTTGGAATAATATGAGGGTGAGTAAATGATAACAATTTAGATTTTTGAGTGAACTATCCCTTTAAATAAAACGGCAAAAATTAGCCAATCATTAGCCAATCCTCTTCAGTGAACAGTTAAAGAGCTGTACTGCTCAAAGCCATCTGTTGGTTGGTTGGTAATCTGTTGCTTCGTGTTTAACCGTCCCATCTTGACAGTGGCGTTTGTAACGTTCCCTTTGACAGCTGTCAGAAGTGATGAGGTAAATAGGAATGTGATTTTACATGATGCTGCTTGGCTGCATTCCATAGTTTCAGCATAGGAAGTGCGTTCAGGAAAGAACTACGAAACAAACATTCTTTCTTTTTTGTACTAATTTTGTCATTCCCTCCACTTCCTGTGTACTGTCCGGTACCATGAAGGCAAAACGGGCTAAAAAAAAAAGAAAGAATAATACATCTCATAGTTGCTTTATTCACTCATGGCATTTACAGGAAGACCAGATTTGGCAGAAAGTCACCTTCTCAGCCTGGCCTATTTGTTGGGTACAAAGGTATGTGAGATACGGAACAAGATCAATAACTTCATTATAATTATAATAAATAATAATTCGTTACATTTATATAGCGCTTTTCTGGGTACTTCTCAAAGCGCTTTTACATAGAAAAATCTCCTCAACCCTGTACACATTAGCACATAGCACTTTTGTGTTCATTAGCACATAGCACAAAAGAAGTTGTCCTCTCTGGCCTCTGAAGAGCACTTGTAAGTAGATCTTTTACAGCTAGATGGGAGTTTTGCAACTTTACAAGCACTGTTGGCTGTCACCTGTGTGCTGCACTGGATATAAATGAGTCATTCTACAAAACCAGTGCCATTTGTTTACAAGTGCAAAAACAGATAAAAAGTCTATTATTATATAGTAAAAGGTGGAGTAGCTGAAGTAGTAGACAGTTTCTACACATCAACAAACTTTTATTATATTATATTTTATTTTGTTTTATTTTCTATAATAAAATGTATTAATTTTTCAAATTAGAATAGAATTAAATTTATGCAATAACTATTTATTTATTTATTGCATCCTATCATATATTAAAATGTATATTTAAATTTACATACAATTATGTATTTCAATTCATTTATGTAAAATATAACAAAATGACTTTAGAAATCTCCTATTCAGCCTGGAAAAGGGACCCTTTTTATTGGATGACCCAAATCCATTCAATACTAAATGTAATGACTGTCTCACAGGGTCAAGATGAACAATCCACTTAAACAGATCAAATTTTGGAGACTCAGCATATTATACACACACACACACATATGAGTACAAACATACACACAGACTATCAGGAATTTCAATATAAACTCAGTTCTACATTCATGAATGTGGATTTTTTTTTTTCATCCAGGAAGCAGATTACCCAGAGCAATTGAAATTTTTGGTGCAATAATATTTTAAGCTGTCGCCGTCTTGTAGGTTTTAAGCACAATGTTTTGAAATATGGCACTGTGCCCGTAGTGACTCTCAGCCCACTGAGAGACAACAGATGCTTCCTATCTTCCCTCTGCTCCTCCACCCTTATTTTCTTAGAGTAATCTTTCCCTCACCAGCAGCCCCGTATGGCCCTGTGCCCTTTGGCCCAGTGGGCACGACATGGCATGTTCCACCCACACCAATGCAGGATCCTTAGGAAGGCAGCAGTGTCAGATAGTCTGACAACTGTTGGACAAAGAGTCATTTTCTTTTCCTGTTGCGGAAGCATAATTGGAATTACAGAAAGGGCATTGGGGAGATTTCCTGGTGATGCTTTTCCTCAAAGTGTCATGAGAGAATATCAAGAATGCTTTTGCACCACATGGTCACGGTTAGAGTTACTTTCAAGAGCATTTGGAATGGGAGTTTGGCTCATGTGAACAAGACATAAAGCCATTTGTTTAGTATTTAATGAAATGTGAAGCGTTTACAGTCACATCTCCATCACACCTCAGCATGGGGCTTCACATGATTGAGGCGTTCCAAGATGAACATTCTTGGGAAGTTTTGTTGATGAGCCCCCCCTGTCATTCATAATGAAAGGATTAGTTCATTTGTTCAAAAAGTTTTGTTATTTATTGTCATTGATTTTCTTCAATGAGATTAATATTAACTTAAAGACAAGAATAAAAATCACGTCATTGTTTACTCTCCCTCATATAGTTCCAAACCGTATCACTTTCTTCTGTGAAACACATAAGGCGATATTAAGCAGAATGTTCACGCTGCTCTTTTCCATTCAATCAAAGTGAATGGTGACCAGAAGTCAAACTCCAAAAATGACAAAAAAAGTGATCCATACAACGTGTGCGCTATATTTCAAAGTTGTCATGTGGCTTCAGAAGGAAATATAGCCCACAAATCATACTGACTATTTCCATATAGCTTTTGTGGTGCCTTTTGTTGTTTTTGTAGTGTGAGAACATACACCACACTTTATGGAATGGTATGGAAAAAAGCAGCATGAACATTCTGCTTAATATCTCCTTTTGTTTTCCACAGAAAAAACTCATAAAGTTTAGAACGAGGATCAATTAATGATGTCACAATTTTATTTGTGTGGAACACTGTCTTAAAGTTAATGTTAACCATAGAGCTCAAGATATTTTGTGGAGTTGTAGGAAATTACTACATTTTTATCTCTGCTCTCTGGCCCTCCCTGTGTATGTTTGACGCTAAGAATTTAGCTGGTTTCGCTCAGCAGCCTCACCCATCAATCTCACATGGGTTTGTAAACTAATGTAGCATCATTTACTCTCTCTCTCTCTCTCTCTCTCTCTCTCTCTCTCTCTCTCTCTCTCTCTCTCTGTTGGAGCTTGACTGCTCTTAATCCAGGTCGTAGCCATCAGTGAAACCTGATGTGTTGTTCGCTCACTCAGCAGTGCGCTGGCTTCATGCCACACACACATGCCCGCACACACACACTTTCACCGTCTTGTTTTTCTTTCATTCGAATGCTCACTTATGAGTTTTTATATAAAACAACCTTCAGGCCACTTAGAGGTCGACGATACCCTTTTTAAACCACGGAAGAAGAATGAGCTGTAGAAAGAGGAAAAAAAGAAACCAAAATAAGAAAACACATAAGCCATTTTTCTGTTTCTCGAATCACTTTCACCATGAGCTAGGGTGTGGGTGTGATAAACTACCTTGATTTCCTTGGCTATGATCTCACAGTTTTTCCTGGCGAGTCATGCTGCACTTCTTCAAAATACAATATTCAGTCCGTGTGAAATTGTATATCTGTATTTTTCATACATGTATTTTTGTATTTGCCATTTAATGGTTTAGAAATGTAGAGCAACCTGCATAGATGATATGCAAACATAATGCATAATCATACTGTGTATTTAAATACTGTTCAAAAGTAGTCTCTTATGCTCACCAAGGCTGCATTTATTTGATCAAAAATACAGTAAAAACAGTAACATGGTGAAATATTACTACATTTTAAAAACGTATTGTTTAAATATATTTTAAAATGTAATTTATTCCTGTGACGGCAAAGATGAATTTTTAGAAGATGTTACTCCAAATGCTGATTTGGTACTCAAGAAACATTTCTTATTATTATCAATGTTGAAAGTTGTGCAGCTTAATTTATTTGTGAAAACTGATTTAAAAAAGGGGAATAGAAAGCTCAATTGTAGATGAATTTACTGTCACTTTTGATCAATTAAATGCATATTTACTGAATTAAAGTATTAATTTCTTTTAACAAATCTTACTGACCCCAAATTTTTGAATGGTAAGTTGTTTTTTGAGTATTAATAATGTTTCCAACCTTAAGAAATATCCTAAAGTGATTGTGCTATTAAATATCCTTGTGCCTCTGGACTGTCGCTCTGCCCCACACAAACACTGGCCAGCCGCCCACTCTAGTGTACCGACGGCACGCTGCTGGACTTCCTCTCCCCCGGAGGGTTTAAAGTTCCGCTGTCGGCGTCAGTGAAGAGTACCCTGTGATGCCATGGGAGTTAACTTGATCAGAATTCTGGGAATTCCGAATTCTTTTTCTCAGAATTTCATTTCAGATAGTGGGATGAAATTTCATTTGCTGTCAGCTCTCTCCATCTTTTCACATGGATAGGAATTACATATGCAACTCTAGGGTGGTTGCATGAACAGACCGTCTTTGTCTAACTGATGTCTGAAACGAGGCCGTTCAGAGCGTTCCCTGACACATGGAGGCCAGCGGATTTTTTGGTTTATGCCGTTTACATCAGCTCCCTCAGGATATTTTGTCTGTCTGCGCTGTTTGCGGGAGGTGCTGGCCGTCCTCCAGCTCAGAAAAATGACCTAACTGGTTGATAAAGTTGCAGATGGAACATTCTCTTCATGGACTCTTGCATATGCCTTAATTAAATATCATGGGAAACATAATGATTGACAGATTGTTCTCCTAAAACATTTACTTTGGGTGTCCATATTTCTGTACATCAGGGTTGAAACAATATTGGTTTGTTGGGTGTCCCATAATCAAGTTAAGCTTTGTAAATATAAACAGCACAAAAAGACAAATTATTGGGAAGCAGCCAGAGCAAGTCACTGTAGATTATGACATTTTTGTCTGACCTTCTGGAAAAGCTTTAAGGTCATGCACGCAAGCCAAGTGCACAAGAATGATGAACATCGGCCAGTAAGTCTGCCACAAAACGGCCTAGTAAATAACATGTGCCCTCTACAGAAGCTCTTCTAGCATGTGCACTTGTGAAGCTAATGACAGTACAACTTTATGTCTACTAACAGCTCTCTGTGTTCTCCTTGTTGCAGGCTCAGTGTTAGATGTGATAAAGCACATCATTTCAAAGGGGGAACACAAGACCGGTGTGCTGGATGAACCCAGTATTGCTACAGTGCTGAAAGAGGTCCTTCAGGGTCTTGAGTACCTCCACAAAAATGGCCAGATCCACAGGTAACACTTCTCACTTTTAGAAAAGATTTTGGATACTTAGAAATTGTCGTTATTAACTCACCGTCATGTTGTTCTAAACCTCTATGCTGTTTTTTTCTGTTTAACCCTTAAATGCACGAATGTTTCGCCAATCATTATTACATATTCGGGTCTTTAGCGACCCGGATCTATATCTAACACTGATGGATCTCTACCTGTCAAGATAATATGAAACTCTCCTGGTATTAGAGGAACAATTACAGAATAAACAGAGCAATTCCAAGAGGGTCCTCACACCATCGGTGCTCGGGCCCTAATAATAAAATAAAGCATATTTTGTTACCTTTTGGAGCTTGGAAGGGTTCAGTTTGAGCAGATGTTTTATACCATCATCACTGTCCTCGTCAGAGCTCATTTCCCAGTACATTCAGCATCATTCGGCTCATATTCAACATATCAGACATATTCTCAAATCTATCATTTTCAACATCTTCAAAATCAATATATTGATCGCTGACAGCTTCTTCACCAGATCCACCATCAAGTGACAGTGACACTAATATTTGATTGCGTTCAGTACTTGCTCTGCAGTAAATCGCTGAGCCATTTCAAGTTTTGCTGATGATACTTCCTATTCTTTTGTTTTCTGCCTGCAATTACTATGAGTGAAATATTAATCAGCCTAATCTCAGATTAATTCATTCACTCAAAAGAACTGGTTTGAAAGAACAATTTATTCACAAATCGGATATTGTTTGTTAATAATTCAAATACCTCTAACCACTCACTGGAAGGGGAAGATTTTCAGGGAATAATAACTTTTTCACACAAAGTTATTGTAGGTTTCAGAAGATTTGTAATATTGTGCAAGATTTTATATGGACCACTATTATTAGACTTTTATGGTGCTTTACAGACTGTTACTGTATGGAAAATATCTGTGTAGGAAAAACAAATCTTTTGTGTTCTACAAGAGAAAAAAACAACATAAAAAGACATGAAAATGAGTAAATAATGGCAGAATTTTCGTTTTGAAATGAACTGTCTCTTTAAGACTGGACTGGTTTCAACACAAAGAAGGTCTGTAGGATGCCTCTGGACCGAGACTCCATTTAATCAGCCTAATCTCAGATGATGAATGATGAATGATGGAATTAATGAATTCCGTTTCAGAATCAACATCTGCTTGAGTTTCCAATGGAAATCCATGGAAAAACTGAGTGAGCTCTCTAGTCTAATCGTACCCTAAAGTCTTTTATCATTAAATCTTTAAAACATACAAATCTCAGTTGATGCTGGCCAAGCATATATGGCCGTTTCATTCCCAATCTTTTACTAAGCTCATCAAAGATTCCTTTGCTAGTTTATCTGAGACATTCATCTTCAGAAGTCAATACACTCTATGCGGTGATGACTCACTGATGGCTAATTTAAATCAACTGTCGGTTTCTCTCTCCATCTCTCCCTTTTTATATTATTCGCTTTCTTCTCATATCCCTTGTTCCCTCTGTACACGCACAGGCCTGTTAAAGCAGACAGTGTAAATAAATCGCAGGCTTTTAGTCTGGTTAAATACCCATGACTTGCAAGCTTGACTATGAATCTCAATGAAGGAGACCTTGTCTTTTTGGTCTCTGCTGTGCCGCCAGTGGGACGGGAGGTCATTTTTGACTTGTTAGAAGCTTGTTAGAGTGTTTTTAAGATGTCTGACATCAAATTTAGTGCATTTAGTTTGTTGCCTTTGGACATAGTTTTTGGAAGATGGACTTTAATTATGTAGCCAGATTTTTTTTCCCTGTATTGTTGTATGTAATGTTAGATGGGACATATTGAACTCCTCCATCTCCAATACACTACCAGTCAAAGGTGTGGGATCGGTAAGATTTTTAATGTTTTTAAAAGAAGTCTCTTCTACTCACCAAGGCTGCATTTATTTGATAAAAAAAAAAAAAAAAAAGTAATATTATTCAAATGTCATTTATTTATGTGATCAAAGCTGAATACAAAAGATTCTGTTTTAAAATAAATGCTGTTCTTTTGAACTTTCTATTCATCAGAGAATCCTGTAAAAAAACTGTACATAACTGTTTTCAACATTGATAATAATAATGAATGTTTTTTGAGCATCAAATCCGCATATATTAGAATGATTTCTGAACGATCACGTGACACTGAAGACTGGAGTAATGATGCTGAAAATTCAGCTTTGATCACAGGAATAAATTACATTTTAAAATATATTAAAATAGAGAACATTTATTTTAAATTGTCATAATATTTCACGATATTACTGTTTTCTTTTTTTTTTTATCAAATAAATGCAA